>NC_056732.1:9994318-10193559 GCF_019279795.1 Protopterus annectens | reverse complement strand
CCCTCCCAAACCCAGGAACCCCACTCAGCCTTCCGAGAACACTGGAAAATATGAAGGTCTCTCCAAACACCATTATATTGGGCGACTTCAACTACCCAAACATAGACTGGGATCATTACTCTAGCTCCAACACCCTAGCCCAAAGGTTCCTAGAATTTATAAACTCAAATGCTATGGAACAACTTGTTACCACTCCCACAAGAGGGAAAACATACTGGACCTGATCATCACCAACATGGGGACTCTATGCTCCAGACCAGAAGTGTATCCCTCACTGGTAAGATCAGACCATAAACTAATCTCACTGGATATTCACATCCCGACCCTACCCCCTGCCCAGAAAACCACAGTGAAAAACTTCTCTAAAGCAAATTTCACACTCCTCAAAACTGAGGTGGAATCCTTCAAAGCCCCTGAGCCTGTGGAAAATACGGCCCAGACCGCATAATCCTTTATAAATGCATTCTATGAACACCTTCAGGAATGCATGGATCATGCAATCCCAAATAAAACCAAGACCCAATCCTCCAAAGGCAGACGTCCTGTCTGGTGGACCCCAGCCATAAACAAACTATACAATAGAAGGAGGAAGCTACTACATGATAGAGCAAAATCCCAAAAAGGGAAGGCATCTCTGATCAGTATTAGCAAAAAAAAACTATGGACAGTCATAAAATCGTCTAAGGCCAGCTTCGAGAGAAAAATTGCACAGGACACTAAGGATAATCACAAGGCTTTCTTTAGTTATGTTAGGAACCTGGGTGGGAATTCCCAGATATGCTCAGAATTAGTCCAAAATGACAAAAAATACATCGAACCCACAGACATTGCCAACATCCTAGCTCACAGGTTCAGCGCAAACTTCTCCCCCCCCCACCAAAAGGGCAAATATCTATCCCAGCAGAGTGCTGCCCCCTGACATCTCAGATGCTCAGGTAAGAGCTACCCTCTCCAAAGCAAAAAACTGAGCATCAATGGGACCAGACGGTGTCCCGGGCTGCGTCCTACATGAACTCCAAGAAGAGCTAAACCCAAACATAAAACTACTGTTCAATCTCAGCCTTACTACAGGATATGTACCTAAAGAGTGGCATACAACAACAGTGGTCCCTCTCCACAAAGGTGGTGCCTCAACGGATCCTGGAAACTATCGCCCCATAAGCCTGACTAGCTTGGGCTGCAAAGCTATGGAAAGGATCATCATGGACCTCATAAATAAAGATATTGGGGACCTACAGACACTGGATACTACCCAGTTCGGCTTTGTTAAGGGCAGATCCTGCCTCTTAAACCTGGTTGATTTCTTTGAAACAGTCACCAAGGCCATTGTCGAGGGGAAGGTGGTCCACACAGCCTACCTGGACGTCGCAAAAACCTTCGATACAATACCCCACTCGGGCATTATAGATAAGCTCACCAGCTTAAATATAAACCCCTATGTCACTAGATGGGTTGCAAACTGGCTCAAGAACAGAACCCACATGGTTAGAATTGCTGGAGCCATGTCAGACTCCAAACCAGTTACAAGTGGCATCCCACAAGGCTCAGTCCTGGGACCTCTCTTGTTCGGTATATATTTCTCGGAGGAACAGGCCAACACGGAAGGACTGTGGCTGACCAAGTTCGCAGATGACTGCAAACTGGGCACCATAATCGACTCTCCAGCCGACACAAGCATCTTCCAAAAGGGCCTCATAGAAACAGACAACTGGTGCCAGAGCCATGGCCTCAAGCTAAATGCCAAAAAGTATATAGTCATCCCCTTTGGCAAAAACAAAGTGCCCACAAATTACCACATAGGTGGTAATCCATTAAGTACAGAAGAAGTAATTAGGGACCTGGGGGCCCAAGTTGATAGCAATCTCTCATTTGACAACCATGTGGCCAAATTGGTTAGAAAAACATTTTATATAGCCCACCTAATCATGAAGGGATTCACATCTAGATCAGGGGAGGTCATCGTGCTTCTTTACTCATCCCTCATCAGGCCAATAATTGAGTACAATGCCCCTTTTGGGATGTACCTTACCAGACACCTGCAGCAACTGGAAAGACCCCAAAAGTATCTCACCAAGAGGATCAAAGGGCTCAAACAGATGCCATATGCTGCCCGGATAAAGAAACTCCAGCTCTACTCAGTGGCATACCGCCTGCTCAGAGGCAATCTGTGCCCGACGTATAAAGCCATGTCCAACCCGGAATTAATGGACATGCTGCACCTCAGAAAATCCAAATCCCGGGGGGCGTGGCCAAGGATGAACACAGGATAGCAGCAGATTTCTTCAGCTCCACCAATTTCATTACATTGACAGGAATTAATTACTTAAAAAATTAATTTTTGAAGTAATTTTCTTTCTAAATATGTTTGTTTTATATAGTTCTTGAACTATATCTAAAAAAGAAAGGAAATCTTAACAATATTCCTGTCAGAAATCACTTTGGAAATTTTCCTGTCAGTTTATCCATCTGAAATGAGTTCCAGTAAGACAAATTCTCAAGACTCCAGCATCAAGAAAGAACTTCAGTCTCTGATAATTATAGTCCAGCAACTTACTGCTAAGATGGATAAAATGGATACTAAAATAGACACTTTCATAGAAAAAACTACAAAACAAATAGACTTGTTACATATAGACCTGCAACAACAGAAGATCCAGATGACAGGCATAGAAGAAGCTGTGAATTACATGGAAAATAGAATACAAGAAGAGGAAATCAACACTGAGTTTCTGCTGAAACAAAATACACATTTACAAACAAAGTTGGATGACCTGGAAAATAGATCTAGGCGCAATAACATTAGGATTTTTGGACTGCCAGAAAATATTGAAGGTAACAATATTACTTCTTTTTTAACAACATGGCTCCCTAAAACTTTAGACTTACCAGAAGCATTCACTTTTGGTATCGAAAGAGCACATAGATCTATAGCTAATACTAACTCTAACAAAAACTATCCTAGATCAGTTATAGTTAGATTTTTATCATCTTTTGATAAAGAGATGGTTCTTAAATCTGCTTGGGCTAAAGCTCCTGTTAAGATTAATGAGACAACTGTGCGTTTTGACAATGACTATTCTTCCATGGTAATAGCTAAAAGAAAAGTTTTTCTGCCACTAATAAGGGAGCTTAAAAAAGCACAGTTTAAAACATACCTTCTGTTTCCTGCCAAGCTTAAAATCTTCCTTCCTGATGGACCTAAAATTTTCGATGACTTAGACTCTGCTTTACTGTTTATCAAAAAAAAATAAGATTTTGGATAAAATAGAAGAAATGGAATGGGCTAATCCTTCATTAAAGAGACTGGCAACTGAAACTTCGTGGAAGACTTCAGAGAAGAAGAAGAGACTAAAAAACAAATGATTTGTTCTAGGTTTTTTTTTTTTCTCTCATCATTTTATTTCATTATTAATCTTTTTAAATATAGTTCCTGCATTTCCAAGAAGCAACAAATATTTTGAAAAAGATTTAATCAAAGTTATTCTCTGTGTGCAAAGAAATGTTTTGTTTCATAACTAGTCAAAATATCTGGAGATTTAATGGCAGGTTGTGATTCAACTTGTTTCTCTTTCTGAAAAGGAGAAGTAAGGTTAGTAATTTGATACATTTTTTTTTTCTTTATCTTTTTATTTTTTCTTCTCCTTTTCTTCTTTTCTTTGTTTAAACAATGACATTCTATTTAGATTATGTAGTGGGTGAAGGGTGGGGGAAGGCAGGGAGAGAAGAGTAATGAAAATATGATTAATAGAATAATAACATATTTATTCCTTGTAAAAAGTTTATATGTTCTTCAAATGCTATTCCTAATTATACTTTCTTGATTACACTGCTTATGCTTGTTTGTAAATAATCTGTCATGCTTTAACTAATAATAATTAGAACTAAATAATAGTAAATAATATGTTTTATTTTTAACTCTATTAATATAAACAGCAAGTAATATTTCATTGTATATACTTCTTATAGCTTTCTCTTACATTTTTTTTATTTCTGCCTTACACCCTTTAACTTTCTACTCTCTTTTTCTTTTCTTTATTAATATATAGAAATGCTTTTGATCATATAGACACAGTAAATAATAAGATTTGCATAAAAATTGAGTTGGGACAAAAATATTGAGTTTTATTACTTATTAATAATTTTGGGCTTAATTTCACTTACATAGAGGCTGTAATAACCTGCAAAATACATTGTGAAGGTTTTGTCATTTTTAGATGCATTTACACTGCTAAATGAATGTTTGTCACTAGTTTTTAATAAGTTTCCCGCCAAAATGTTAAGAGAGACAATCTGGGATGTGGGCTGTCTCATGCACAGTGTCCATGAGCTACTTCAAAAGCTTCAACTCTCAGAATTCTCACAGAGAAGCTGAAAGCAGCTAGTCTCACCTTTGACCTAGATATCACACTGACACATCACAGATTCAGCAATGACACTCTACCAGGAAATAGAAATGATACAAATGCGACTATGTGAAGGAAAATGAACTCTTTAACATCTAAATGTGAGTTATTTTATATAATTACTTAAATATCTATGTTATAATTCATAAAATATGTCAGTTATAATGAGTTTAAATGATACAGTTTCTTGTAGTAAGTAAATGTCTTATTTTAGAAGGCATAGAAAATGAAACATTTATTCAAGTGTTTTTGAAAATCTACTTAACAGCAGCTTAATAATCTGTGTTAAAAACTTATGTTCCAAACATATACATTACTATAACTCATTTAATTCATCTGATGGACAAGCATAAATAATTTTATAACTCTATACTGGAAGAAATTGTCATGTGATATATTTTAAAGCAGTAGTATAGCATGGTTGTAAAATCTGGCTACTAAAATGAGTTTGCTGTGCATTATTTTGTATAAAGCAGACAGATTTATTGTAGGGACAGCAAGTAAGATAGTGCTCAGTAAGAACATAACTCAGTGAGATCAGATATATATATATATATATGTATATGTGTGTGTGTGTGTGTGTGTGTGTGTGTGTGTGTGTGTGTGTGTGTGTGTGTGTGTGTGTGTGTGTGTGTGTGTGTGTGTGTGTGTGTGTGTGTGTGTATACGTGTGTGTGTATACATATGTATATATATATATATATATATATATATATATATGTATGTGTTTGTGTGTGTGTATGTATGTATATATATATATATATATATATATATATATATATATATGTGTGTGTGTGTGTGTGTGTGTGTGTGTGTGTGTGTGTGTGTGTATGTGTATATATATATATATATATATATATGTGTGTGTGTGTGTGTGTGTGTGTGTGTGTGTGTGTGTGTGTATATATATATATATATATATGTGTGTGTGTGTGTGTGTGTGTGTGTGTGTGTGTGTGTGTGTGTATATATATAAGTGTTTCTGAGAATCTGCATAACTATGCAGTATGATTTATAACAATTTCTATGGATATAATACTTTATTCTATTGACAATAATGAGTTTGAGTAAATGCTCATATACAAGCAATTCAAGTTTTTTTTTGGAAGCTGTTATTGCATTTACATGACAGAAAATAGATGCATCTTAATATATGTAATGTCTGAATCATATTAGCCAAAGTTTTTGATTTAAATGAATGTTAAAACCTATTTTTCTCTCCTCTTGATTTCTAACATCAAGATTATTTGAATGCTATTTGAATACAAGTGTTTTATATTACATGGATGTATATAGTAGTATGAACAGTTTTTAAAAAAAAAAAAAAAGGTTTATTTTAGTTTATATGATGCTGTTTTACCAAATGTGTAGTCTTGTCTTGCTAGATAATTGAACTGAAAACTGTTAACCTCAGTTAAATATAACTAGTATTAAATTGATAAGGTGGTAGCTGAGGTACTGCTGCTTAGGGTAGGGGGTTAACTTGAGTGGTAAATACTACTCTAAGTTGGAGTTTATAACTCCAGGCTGGATGCAAGGTTTAATCCTTACATTATTTTCACTTGTTCATTGTTATTTGTATATAGTTTTGACATCCACAATATATTTTGTACATTCATTGTCACTACAAACAAAATTGAATTCTATATGAAATCCCATAAGAGATTCAATAAATACAGCTATATTTAAAGGTACACCTAAAGGAGGAGATGTAACATTACTTATCTTGTTATTTGTTATTTTGATCATAAGATTCTTAAGTTTTAAAAATGCCAAATGGCATCTTTAAAAGGAATTTCTTTAAACATTAATGGATTGAATAATCCATGTAAAAGGGCAAGCCTAATAAGATACATTAATTTACATAAGGCCAACTTAGTCTTCCTGCAAGAAACCCATCTCTTGAAAAAGATATTGATAAACTAGCCACAAACAAATATACAGTATTGGTTAGTTCAGAGCACACTCAGAAAAAAGAGGAGTGGCTATTTTATGGAATAAAAGTATGCCCATTCCTAAAACCATTAAGTCTTATCAGGATGACAAAGGAATGTTTTGTATGGTTACAATACAAATTAATGGGAAGACTTACACTTTAATTAATGTATATTGGATACCTGGAATTGGTATTAATACAGTGAAACATCATCTTGATAAGATCATATCATTCTCTATAGGAGATATTATTTTAGCTGGTGACTTTAATTGTATACTACATGAAAGTGATACTAGCACTATAGGGAAAAGAAGAATTACATCTAATGCAAAACATTTAAATGATTTTGCTAATTCTTATCATTTGAATGATATTAATAATCAGATAGAGTCAAAGTCATTACCATACACCTTTTTTTCTAACAGATACAAAACTTATTCAAAAATAGATAGGGTCTTTATTTCTAACCAGATGGTAACAGATTTAATTAATTCCAAAATCATTTCATGTCCTATATCTGATCATAATTCAATTGTTTTTGAATTCATGATAAAAAATACTCATAATGTTCAGATCAAAAGGATACCAGCATACTTAACTCAACTAAAAGACTATAAAGAATATATACTTTCAGAAGTAAATCATTTTTTAGACATAAATAATACTCCTGAAGTCTCCATTGTTTATGTTTGGGATGCCTTAAAATCATATTTATATGGACAAAGTATCAGATGGTATAATAATAAAAGGAAATCTTGGGATAAGGAATTGTTAGATATTCAAAGTAAATTAGACTCTTATAAACATAATAATAAAGAAAATATTATGGACAAGAAAGTTATTGAAGAAATAAACAAACTAAATGAGAAATACAAAGAAATTTTAACTCATAAAGTTAAAATAACTTTAGAGAAATACAAGTTTTTGTCTTATTCAATAAGCCCCAAATACTTACATAGACTTAAAAATAAAACAAAAAGGTTGAATAAACAAAACCATATCAAAGAAATCTTTTCTCTAAGGAAAAAGAAGAATGTTTCTAGTATACCAGAAATACTAGATGAATTTAGAAATCACTTTCACAAAATTAACCATAATAACATTAACATGGAACCTAAAGATAAAATAAAGGAGTTTATAATCACAAACATGAATAAAAAGCTTAATAAACAACAGATTAAACTACTGGACAAGAGTATTTCATATACAGAGGTTGTTACACAAATAAACAAGCTTAAATCAAACAAAGCACCAGGTAATGATGGTATTATACCAGAGATATATAAAATCCTTTCTAAAAGTACATATTCATTAATACATAAGGTTTTTATTTTAGCCCAATCTGAGTTAATAACCCCCCCATCTTGGCAATATACATTTATTTCGCCAATTTTGAAACCTAATAAAGATCCAACTAGATGTTCTTCATATCGGCCCATCTCATTACTTAATGTTGATTATAAAATGTTTATGAGTATCTTTGCTGATAGATTGAAGACAATCATTCCCGGCATTATAGATATAGATCAGACAGGCTTCATTGTAAATAGAAATACTTTTGATAATATAAGAAGAACTTTAACATTAATAGATTTTGCAAATACGAAAAAGAAAGATTTAACACTTATTAGTCTTGATATAAGTTCAGCATTTGATTCAGTAAGTTGGGACTATCTGTTTACCTTAATGAAGTGCACAAACTTCTCAGATGCATTTGTAAATCTAATTGAGCATTTATACAAAGGAACGTTGGCTTATATTAAGGTAGGAACATATGTTTCACAAAAAAATACCCATTCTTAAAGATACAAAACAAGGATGTCCACTTTCTCCACTATTATTCACTTTAGTAATGGAGCCTTGGGCTAATTTGATCAGAAACAGTACTGACATAGAGGGTTTTGAAATAGATGAAAATACAACATCCAAAATTCAACTTTTGCAGATGATGTTCTAATTACATCAGCAGGATCTAATTCTTCTATGCAGTCTCTATTTGATAAAATGATGAATTTTAAAAGTATTTCTGGTTTAACATTCAATGAAGAAAAAAACTAAAATACTACCTATATATACACGAAAAAATATTCTCATTAGTGATTTTACTAAATATGTACCCAATTCAGGTCAGATAACTTATTTAGGTATAATACTATCTAAAGATATTAAATCTATTATATATAATAATTATAATACCTGTTTTCTTAATATACAAAACCTTTTTAATACCTGGAATAATATGTTTTTTACTATGGAGGAGAGACTTACAATTATTAAAATTATAATATTCCCCAAGATTTTATACTTAATACAATCAATAATACTTCCACCTACAAAAATAATGATCAAGAAATTGAATACACTAATGTTAAATTTTCTATGAGCACCTAATAGACCTAGGATTGCTTAAAGAAACATACTAATAGCTGGTCTCAAGGGGGTATTTCTTTTCCAGACTTTAATTTATATACTATCTCTTCTATTGTAAAAGTTATTACTTTATTAATAGATCAGTCATATGTTGCAAAATGGAAAGATTATTGGGAGCTAATTAGTATGCACTTCATGAAAATCTCCTTAACACATAAAAATATGATTGTAAATAACTCCATGTTATGGTTACTAAAGGAATTTTGTACTTCACCTATTACACCTAAACATATGGTTTGTTACCCATTAAATATTATTATTAGTTATCATAACTTTATATTCATGCACCCTAAGTATAGGGAATGGAATTTTATTGTATTCCCTATAATGTATACTCAGAGTATGCTTTTGTCATCTACTTCTGAAGGAACTCATTTAACTATAGATAATGATCTAAAGTACTGGTATCAGTTGATATCTGATAATAAAGTTAAAAATCTAGATTTCTTAAAACAAGAATTTGATCTAAGAGAAACTTGCTGGTTAGAGGTTCAGACCTTTAGACAACATCTCATTAGTAAAATAGATCTAATGTCTATAACAGTTAAAGAATCTATTCCAACACTGATTGATTACTTGATATTAAATTTACAACATAAAGTTTCTGATAAAGGTAAACTTTCATACATACATAAAATTATCAGACAAGAAACTTTTACAGTGTAGATTCATACTGGAATTATTTCACTTCTATTAATGGGGACCCACCAAATCAACAAGATAAACAATATATATTGGAATCTGCTTATAGAACTACGTCTTCCATTGTCTGGAGACTTTATACATGGAAATTTTTACATAGATCTTTTTATACACCTTTGATGATGAATAAAATAAATAATAAAGATAATTTATGTAAGAGATGTAATGTAGAAATTAATGTTGACTGGTCTCATATGTTTTATGACTGTATAAAATTGAAAGAATACTAGAAGTCAATTAATGAATTTTTGCAGGCTCTTTTTACAGATAATTTCATTATTTCTAAATCTCTTATATAATTCAACACACCTGTACCTCAAAGTGTTAAATAGGTTAAGCTTCCCTTGTTATGGTCTATTCTAGCAGTGGCTAGGAAAATAATAACTAGAAATTGGATTTCAGATACACCTCCTTCGTTCAATGAATTTAAAAATGTTATGAATATAGTGTGCCATATGGAAATAAACACAATTAGGACAAGAACAAATAGAAAAACATCTTATTATATTGTATGGGATAATTTACAAAATTTGTTAAAAAAATTTTAATTTCAATAACATGGTATTTTAGTTTAATTAATTGATCTGACTGTAGTGGATGTCTTTGTAAATACTTTAGTTGTTTTGTTGAATATTATAATAATACCTATTTTTAATTACTTGTATAAAATTGTTATGATATTTCTCTTATATGTTAAAACAATAAACCTGTTTTGAAAAAAGAAAATCCAAATCCCATTGAGCTACGCGCTCGAGAGACTTGAACCTCAGCACTGAAATAAATAGGACATGCTGGAGGGACAGATTCATAACCCAGAGGCTCCCTTCACTCTGGAATAAAATCCCAGTACAGGTTAGGCAGAGTCCCTCATTGACTCTCTTCAAGAGGAATCTTGATGAGTGGATGGGAGATCATAGGTTTACCTCGGGTATCACTTCTGTGTCACTGTTAGACAGAGGCACAGTATACTAACCTCGAAAAAGGGCATAGCAAAATTAATTTAAAATGGGTGGCAAAAGCCAAACACACTCTGGCTAGGCTTATAAATGCCCTAGGGCAGATAGCCTAGCATGAACCTATGAACCTATGTGTCCCTGGTTTTGGGGCTTTTGTCTCCCCCAACACATTTTGGCTTTTTCCAGATTTCTTGCGCTGCAAAGTTCAGAGATACAGCTGAGTGTTGAGTAGATTTTACAAGGAGCTGAGAGCTGCAGGGGAGCAAAAGTTCAGTGCTTATGCCGAATCAGCTTGCATTGTTAATAGCACAACAGGTAGTGTACATGCTTTCAATGCAGAAGACTGTGGGTTCTACTCCCACAGCAGGTAGATGCATTGCTGATACTGTCCTGTGTTGCAAAGGGGGTGAATGCTGCAGTCTTTTTTGGCAAAGATATCTAGTAATTATGAACCTGTTATCAGTTTGCCATCCATTCCCTAGTGCAATATTACTAGCTTATCATTTCTTTAATGTAACATAGGCAATTTATTCCTCAAGGGTAACAGGCACTTTATAAAACAATGAAATATAAAGTTTTTTGCTAGCAGCAACCTCCTCATTAGCTACAGATCTCTTTAATGTGGAATTATTTAGATGCATTTTACTTCTTCAGAGATTGTACATATTTACTGATACCGGTGGACTGTAGAAGTTTGAGTAGACTTTTATTATGGAAATGTTCTGAATTGGGCAGTTTTGTCATTATTGGTGCATGCATTTTGTTTCATTGTTTACTGGAAAAATGTTCAAAACAAAACATTTAAAATGCCCTCTAAAACTGTACTGTATTGTACAAAGAATCAGGATGGTGTATCAAAGAGCATGTGTATGTTTCATGTGCAAGGGGCCTGTGATTTGAAAACAGACCAAAGTTAATCATTATCTGCCACTGGCAAAATGAATTTTCTTTGAATGTGGGTTTCAATGCTGTTTCAATGAATGTGAGTTTCAAGGGGAGAGAAGTTTTAATGCTAAGTCTGTTTTCATTGTGAGACTGCATTGCTTTGTTTAGCAGATATCTATTAGTGTTTGTGCTGTAAAATGCAAAATAAAACTTTCAAATGAAGTCCAAATCATCGCAGAAATAAAGCAGTATGCACATTAGTGTTTATGGTAAATGGGGTGAAATAGCCAAGTAAAGGTTCATTGGAATGGCTGCAGGGGGGAGGCTTCATTCGACCATGATTTTGTGTGGGGGGAAGGGCAGCAAACTCAAAGACAGCCCCAGCTGAACTATACCTCTCAACTGTCCAGATTTTTGCAGAATGAATAGATTTTTGCTTCTTATTTTTGGTTTGGTACTCATAAAATTTGTGGTTTTCTGGCAAATCATTTAGGAATTAAGTCACTAAATAATGACAGACACTGACTTTCAGACTTCATAACCTTCAGAAAAATGCATGCTAAAGCAAGACCTGTTATTCTATCAACTGTCTCAGTTTATAGAAGAGCAATTTTTAGTACTGTTTATATGTTCCCCCATTATATTTGGCCTTGTCCAGATTTCCTGCATCAACAGGTTGAGAGGTATGTGCAAATAAATTGCTTTACAGAATTAGGCATATCCAAACCTCTCAACAGTCCCCGATTTTGGCTCAAAATGTTGCTCTTCCCTTAATAATCCCTCTTCAAAATGGCAATTTTGGAAGAAAACGTGGAGGGTTTACAATTAATAAATAACTGTAATAATCAGAGTTATAGATTACTTTTATTTCAGAAATGCATGTATATTCTTTTATCTTGTCAGCTGCTCAAGTTAGTAGTACTAATATTAAAAAGTGTCCCTTCTTTGACAGGTTCCCAGCTGTACTGTGTGGCTGTTTTATATTTTTGCATCACATTTTTGGTCCATTTTTCATAAAATTGTGTTTTTTGGCAAATTAGTGGCAAATCATTAAAGACTGAAGTTAGAAATAATGACAGACATTTCAGTTTCAGATTTCATACCCTTCAGAAAATTCATACTAATGCAAGACCTACTGGATTATCTTTCTAAGTTTATAAGAGCAATATTTAAAAATTGTCCTTATTTTTGGGCCTTTGTCCCACTTCTATGTATGGCTTTGTCCAGATTTCTTGCTCTGAGGTTGAGCGGTATGACAAATGTGTCAGGGCCATCACAGTCAGCCAGAGACATTTCAAATTGTGACATACTTGTTGCACCCCACTCCCGCATGTAGTGACTCTGGATGTGTCCAAGAAAGGCAAGGAGAAATTATGCAGTGTAAATGTGCAGAGTATCCCCCCCTCCAAGGTCGACATAAGTACTACAGTGACTTTTCATCTGTCCTTGATTTTGCAGAATGTTCTGGTTTCTGTCATATTTTTATACTGTTGATTTATGCTTATTATTATTCAGGAATCACCTGTTGCTCTGTGTTTAAGTAGCAATGCTTTAATGACCATCAGGTAAGCTTGTCTGAGATTGTAAGATGCAAGTAAGCTTTAATAAGCATACTGTTAAAGAACTGCCAACATTGAAAGCCTTTCTGTTGTTGCCACACAGAGAATACTTACATAACTAGATAACATATAAGCCTTGGGTATTGAAATGCATATGACAATATTTGTAATAAAGGACAGCATTATATTATTTTGAGAAGCTCATTACATTTGTTGGAGACTTGCAGTCATCTTTGCAGGCTTTACCTGTAAACTAAACAGAATGCCAATCTATCGTGTGTGGTCCATAGCCTGTACAGTAATCCTTTAAGCAATGTATCTTGAGCTTGTTTGTTGTTCATTTTTTACTTTGCTCATGTTTTCCCCATGAAACAAGTAGATAGTTGTTGTCAGGCAGCAGGTCTTTTTTGGATAAGAAACATTTTTACAAGTGGGGGTATCACAGAGATTGCTACTTTCAGCATGTTACTTGGTACTTTAATAAAGCTGAATATAAATTATAATTAGAACTGCAGTGCAAGGAGAAGTGGTTTGAGTTGAGTGCTGCTTGTTTTTTTATACTTGATTTTGACTGGCATTCCAGTAATGTATTTAAAAAGTAATTTATTTTTTCATGCCTCACAACCTTTTTGTTTCCATCTAGATATTAAGTAAGCTGTCATGCAGCCAATGCATTGAAATATATTTTTTTCTTCTCTTCATTTTGTCTTGATTGGACTTTCATAATGATGGTTTGGCACCCAGGGCAGCATATTTAATTAAAGTTACAGTTTTTGTGGTTTTGAGCATAGCTCCTTCCCTTCCCAGCTGGCCACACCCCTTCCCATTGACCCCCACCCATTCAGCTGTCTCCTGCAGCTCCCCTTTGATCTGAAGTCACCAGCCATCACTGGTATACGGTACAGACAAGTACTAACACACGGGGAGGAAATATACATCATCATGGCTATATGCACAAATCCCATGTCCCATGCAGTACACACACGTACTCACACACATACACCCAGGTATGGAATATACATCAGCATGGCTACATGCACAAATTATACATACAGACAGTTTTAAGGAGAAATTATAGTCATAGTAATTGAACCAAAAACTTCTCTCACTGCTTATCAAATGGCATCACTAGCTTTAAGCTTAACTGCATAGTAGCAGGGTATACAGTCTGTGCCTACCTGTCTAACATTACCCAATAACTGTAAACCCAATTCATTTAGGGCTAAATGCCATTTCCCCCTGAAAGTAGGTCTATGGTGTGTGCCACAGCCTTAGTTCCTCATGGAGCTCTGAGCCATCTTCCTGGCTGAGAGTCTAAATCACTGTCCAGTTCATGAGAGAGACTGCCCATGTGCAGTAATATTGCAAATGCATAGGAAGCTACCTCCCTGCATGTTCTTTTACAGTTTTTGTCACATTCCAAACTTCTCTACTTTTTCCTAAGAATTACTCATTTTTATATTTTAAAAGTCCCGAAGCAAGCTAGCACTCTGAGTGTGCATGTGCGGGGTACTTATGGGATCTTAGGGAGGCTGAGGCACAACCTCTAAAATATGCTAGCACTCTGAGTGTGCATGTGCATGGTACTTATGGGATCTTGGGGAGGCTGAGGCAACCCCTGAAGTATGCTAGCACTCTGAGTGTGCATGTGCACGGTACTTATGGGATCTTGGGGAGGCTGAGGCACAACCCCAGCCAGCAGCCACAAGCAAGGAGCAGAACATCATCAATGAACAGCACGCAAAAATGGGGACTAGCCTCCTGGTTACAATACGGCCCAGTCCAAACTCCAGTACCAATGATGACACCTGGCAACTGAACTGGTCCCCCCCCATGTCACAAACTATGCCAGTGACAAGAAGCACACCAAACACTGGTAGATGAGTGACAAAATAAGAGAGATGCATGAGTAATATACAAGACACAGAACAGAAGTTTGTCTGTACAATGCAATCCGGTGAGCAAGGCATGCATGTCACAAAATAGGCTAGACTCACCAAGACAAACAGTAAACCAATTTCTTTCAGACTGCCTGGAAGTAAAGAAGGTGGTGAAAGAGCAAACTGTGTGCATTCTGACATACCAACATGGCAGTGACCTAGAACAGAATATATACTGAAGTTTCAAACAGCTTGAGATAAGCCATAAATCTCCAAAGCTCACCTTGTTTAGCAGGTAACTACTGCTCACACCGAGCAGTACCGCCATCATTGGTCTCACCATAATGTAGCAGGATGGCAAGCCATGTCAGCAAAATTTGAAAAACCTAGCAATACCATTACCCTGGTGCAACCGCCTGCCATCACAAACCAACCAATCACTTACCACTAACAAAACAACTTTAAAGCTCTGCAGTTACCACAAGCCTCCTATGCTAGTCAGCACCATCTGGCCATATATTAAAATGCATATATTAATTTCTACATGCATTTTTTTCTTAACCTTAATAACTGCAACAGTGAAGGCTTTGTACGTGTCACCCAGCCAGCCTCTTGGAACCAGACATCTTTCTTGCTCCATCTGTATTTGCTGCCTGTTTCTCCACACACCATGAAAGCATCATAGTATCTGCTGGTGCAAATGGCACTGCTACTTATCACCACTCAGTTTAATAGCCTCATTTCATGTCTTAGCTGTGTATACCTTCTAATATCCTATAAATGCAGCCAGACAATTCCTCAAAAATCCTGTCAAGCTGGAAAACACAGCCATGCACCTCCTGTATTATCAGCAATAAAAGAGGTTCCTGTGCTCCACTGAGCCAGCTTTATTTCTCTGTAGCCTAGTCTGACCCCCCCCCATTAGCCAAGCTCCCTTATTTTCCCTAGACCCTGCAAGTACTGCTTACACAGCCCACCCCCTACCCAGCCACTATTCTCATTCCCTCGTACCACTCCCTTTTGGGCAGTTTCTGGACTAAATATTTTTCAGGGGGGAAATGTTCCTTATACTGATGTTCATACATCACTTCCTGCTGTAGGAAGGATATCATGAATTCATTTTTGGTGGATAAGCACAGTGCCGAGTGTATTATAAATGTAGCTCGACTCTCCCAAAGTTAAAATATAATCAGATATCAAAAGGTATTACATTTCTTGTTGTTTATTAACCAAATGAAGCATCAGTTTGAATGCACATATCCTGTTCTTCATTCTGTTTCATCCAGTTAGGAAGCATCAAATGGGCAAATGGGCAAGGGGTTATGCCTTGATCAGCTCCATGGCTTCCTTTCATGGCATCATCTGCTATGTGTCTCAGTATAGCTGAAATCCTTAAAAAAACACAAGTTGAATTGTTCTTAGTGCTTTGATGGTTGTAAATGAATGTATTTGTGTCCTAAAGACTCATGTAATAGTACTTATTACAAATCACTTTCTTTGATAACTGACTTTTAATACATCCAGCCACCCATGGATATTCAAGAATAACATCTTGCCATGTTACTAATGACATAAGTATGAACATAGGCAGGTGAAAGTAAAGAACACGGTCTGCCTTGAGTGCTTATTCACTATCGTGGCACTCACAATAACATCCTGAGCTTCTAGGCAGGTGAAAGTAAAGAACACAGTCTGCCTTGAGTGCGTATTCACTATCGCGGCACGCACAATAACATCCCGAGCTTCTAGGCAGGTGAAAGTAAAGAACACGGTCTGCCTTGAGTGCTTATTCACTATTGCGGCATGCACAATAACATCCCGAGCTTCTAGGCAGGTGAAAGTAAAGAACACGGTCTGCCTTGAGTGCTTATTCACTATCGTGGCACGCACAATAACATCCCGAGCTTCTAGGCAGGTGAAAGTAAAGAACACAGTCTGCCTTGAGTGCTTATTCACTATCGCGGCACGCACAATAACATCCCGAGCTTCTAGGCAGGTGAAAGTAAAGAACACGGTCTGGCTTGAGTGCTTATTCACTATTGCGGCACGCACAATAACATCCCGAGCTTCTAGGCAGGTGAAAGTAAAGAACACGGTCTGGCTTGAGTGCTTATTCACTATTGCGGCACGCACAATAACATCCCGAGCTTCTAGGCAGGTGAAAGTAAAGAACATGGTCTGCCTTGAGTGCTTATTCACTATCGTGGCACGCACAATAACATCCCGAGCTTCTAGGCAGGTGAAAGTAAAGAACACGGTCTGCCTTGAGTGCTTATTCACTATCGTGGCACGCACAATAACATCCCGAGCTTCTAGGCAGGTGAAAGTAAAGAACACGGTCTGCCTTGAGTGCTTATTCACTATCGCGGCACGCACAATAACATCCCGAGCTTCTAGGCAGGTGAAAGTAAAGAACACGGTCTGCCTTGAGTGCTTATTCACTATCACGGCATGCACAATAACATCCCAAGCTTCTAGGCAGATGAAAGTAAAGAACACGGTCTGCCTTGAGTGCTTATTCACTATCGCAGCACGCACAATAACATCCCGAGCTTCTAGGCAGGTGAAAGTAAAGAACACGGTCTGCCTTGAGTGCTTATTCACTATCGTGGCACGCACAATAACATCCGAGCTTCTAGGGAGGTGAAAGTAAAGAACACGGTCTGCCTTGAGTGCTTATTCACTATCGCGGCACGCACAATAACATCCCGAGCTTCTAGGCAGGTGAAAGTAAAGAACACGGTCTGCCTTGAGTGCTTATTCACTATCGTGGCACGCACAATAACATCCCGAGCTTCTAGGCAGGTGAAAGTAAAGAACACGGTCTGCCTTGAGTGCTTATTCACTATCGCGGCACGCACAATAACATCCCGAGCTTCTAGGCAGGTGAAAGTAAAGAACACGGTCTGCCTTGAGTGCTTATTCACTATCGTGGCACACACAATAACATCCCGAGCTTCTAGGCAGGTGAAAGTAAAGAACACGGTCTGTCTTGAGTGCTTATTCACTATCATGGCACGCACAATAACATCCCGAGCTTCTAGGCAGGTGAAAGTAAAGAACACGGTCTGCCTTGAGTGCTTATTCACTATTGCGGCACGCACAATAACATCCCGAGCTTCTAGGCAGGTGAAAGTAAAGAACACGGTCTGCCTTGAGTGCTTATTCACTATCGCGGCACGCACAATAACATCCCGAGCTTCTAGGCAGGTGAAAGTAAAGAACACGGTCTGCCTTGAGTGCTTATTCACTATCGCGGCACGCACAATAACATCCCGAGCTTCTAGGCAGGTGAAAGTAAAGAACACGGTCTGTCTTGAGTGCTTATTCACTATCGCGGCATGCACAATAACATCCCGAGCTTCTAGGCAGGTGAAAGTAAAGAACACGGTCTGCCTTGAGTGCTTATTCACTATCGTGGCATGCACAATAACATCCCGAGCTTCTAGGCAGGTGAAAGTAAAGAACATGGTCTGCCTTGAGTGCTTATTCACTATCGCGGCACGCACAATAACATCCCGAGCTTCTAGGCAGGTGAAAGTAAAGAACACGGTCTGCCTTGAGTGCTTATTCACTATCGCGGCACGCACAATAACATCCCGAGCTTCTAGGCAGGTGAAAGTAAAGAACACGGTCTGCCTTGAGTGCTTATTCACTATTGTGGCACGCACAATAACATCCTGAGCTTCTAGGCAGGTGAAAGTAAAGAACACGGTCTGCCTTGAGTGCTTATTCACTATCGCGGCATGCACAATAACATCCCGAGCTTCTAGGCAGGTGAAAGTAAAGAACACGGTCTGCCTTGAGTGCTTATTCACTATCGCGGCACGCACAATAACATCCCGAGCTTCTAGGCAGGTGAAAGTAAAGAACACGGTCTGCCTTGAGTGCTTATTCACTATTGCGGCACGCACAATAACATCCCGAGCTTCATTGTCTCAGTACTAAAAAAACAAAACCCTGGTGTAATTCCAGGGATGGGAATCATAAAATCTTAAAGTTGGCCTTAATATACCTCAAGCAATAAGCTTGTGCTGAATGTTAGCCCCATTTTTGTATCTACTATATTCTTAGACCTTTCCAGAGCCTTTGATATGGTAGAGCACAATACACTTATTAGCATTCTCTCCACCCTACATCTTAGCAACTCCAGCATTATATGGTTCCAGAGCTACCTAACAGGATGACTGCAAGCCATTCAATGGCAAAATCAACTCTCCTCTCTGCTCCCAGTTCTTTTAGGGGTTCCACAAGGCTCCATCCTTGGAGCTCTACTTTTCTCTGTATTTACCATCCAACTCAGCACCTCCACACCTCATGCCTCTGTAGTTCAATACGCAGATGATTCTACCCTAATATGTGCAGCCCCACACTACAAAACCTCCACACATTGACCCAAGATTCCTTCCTATCTGTCGAAACATGGCTCACTAATGCCCAATTCATTCTGAAACTCAATAAAACTAAATTCCTTCTCTTTAGCCCAACTAGATCTCTCTCAGCTTCACAGTCATTAGTATCTTTTCCAAAAATAAAACCATGATCAACCCAATAAAACACACTAAACTCCTTGGGGTAGAAATTGACAATAACCTAAAAATTGATACACACATCGCTCAAACTGTCAAGGTCCACAAGAAACTAGGTCTTTTATACAGAAACAAACAATTTTTAACAAAAACCACAAACGCCACCATACCTTGTACGCACCTTCTATCAACCCTCCTCTATACCTCCCCAATACTAACCAACCTCCACAAAAAAGACGTAACCAAACTAGAAACCTGCTGTAATAAAATAGCAAAGTTTGCAACTGGTGCCTCCTATCAATCACATCATTGTACATCTCTTAAACAACTGAATTGGCTTGAACTTCCTCAGCTTTTACACTTTAACCAACTGACCCTTGCACACAAAATTCTCCACCAACCTGATAAAACTCCTGCTCTCCAAAATATTATAGACCCATACACAAGTTCTCGTCTCTCCTCCAGTAACCTACACTTTTTAGATACTACTAAAGCCAACAATCATGCAGGGAATTTTTTCTTCTCTAACTACATTCCTAAAATATGGAATAAGATTCCAACCCTTGTAACCTCAAACAGCTCTTTTTCACAATTTAAAAGGCTCCTTAAGTCACACTTACATGACACCTAGCTATGTTCTTGCAACACTCCTGGATAGACTTTATTTAATCTGTCGGTTTATTATCCTTAGATATAATGTAAATCAGAATCTCGCTTTGTCTCAAACACCACCTATAGGTAAACTGCCTTCTTCATCTCTGAATTGTATTTCACTGTGGTTGATGCATCCTTCCTGAATACTTATGTGAATGCTTCTAACTATAGAGGTCATTCTTTTATGTATTTCAGTTTACTATGAAAGTAATCTAATTAATATAGTTTTGTGAATCTCTGTTTAAATCTGTCATTTCTCCCATACATGTTGAAGAAAATGTACTGCTTCTTCCTTACATGTTTATGTATTCCTAATTTGTATTTGTACTTGTATTTCATATTTGTAAATTCTTTTTATTTTCTGGAGCTTTTCTCCCTGGGCCTCCACAACCTTCATCTGTAAGTTCTTAGCACTTCCTATATCAACCCATCCCCACCGAGAGTTTGTGTAATCTGACTACAGTATGCTAACAAGGCTCTTTGAATTTCTTGTCTCTGGGTGAACATGTCACTTACAAAGTAGTAAAATGTAAACAAACTCGTCTAGCAAAAAAATCTGGGCTAGTGTTCCTTTAACCCACTGCACCCATTGCTTTTGTGTAAGCACCTTAAAAAAGCAACGCATTGGAATAATATTACTGAAAAGTCAAATCCGAAAGTTCAATAACAGAAAATAATGTGATAATGTTTGCCTCAAGTGAATCTTCTCAATCAGAAAAAGTGCAACAATAACAGTTAAAATATTACCGTAAAAGCTATCACTGCTAGAATACTATCAAACTAGCAATGATCAAAGCTGCCATACCTCCTAAAAATAAACAAAGCTTTAAAAATAATAAAACTTGTGCAATACATAACAAAGCCAACTCATCAGCTGCATTCCCTTATAATCAAGTATGTTTAAAAACAGTTTCCAGCATCCTTCAAATCAAAAAACAAACTTACATTCTTCAGAGTTCTGCAGGCTATTGATGGAATCAGAACTTCCAGCATTAGAAAACTCTCAGGGCATGGCTGTGTGGTAACACTTTCCTTCCCAACAGCTAATCGGCCTGGTCATATCAGTTAACACAAAAGCAAAAAGTCAAAATAACAAACTCAAAACCCATGAAAACACTTTCTTTCCAAAAAACAAAAGTTCCTCGATTCATAACCTCTTCACTTTACCAACCCAGCATGCACAGCTTCATTTTAGAGGTTAGGTTGGTCATTCAGTAGATGCAGAAAAACTTTTAAAGTATAATGGATCAGTCTGTTCACTATTTCTGAAAAATATTTTATGGTAGTTTCTGTTTTTAAATATGACTACATTTACGTCTGTATTTCAATGCAGGTTCAATGATGGCATGTTATGAATATGCCAACGGTTCTTTCATATTGCTTCCCATTCACTGCCGGCACTTCATACAAATTTAAGGGATGTGTAGTAAAGAGTAATTTTAGTAGCCATCAGTAAGTACTAGGTAATCAGTCCATAGACCATTACAAACCTAGCCAAAAACCCATCTACAAAAGTTCCGGGCAGCATCAACGTGAGCAATACTAGACAGAGAGGGGGAGAATTTGAGGCTGCCTATACAATTATCTAGGGTTACCATGAAGGTGGCAAGGGTGCTACTCTGTTTGACATTTAGTGGAAGTTTGATCCAGAGGTGGGGGTAAACTGTCATTTGAATCCATCACATGGACTTGTCTTATTTACCTGATGATAAAATGGTTTAGTTCATTTGACAAGCCATTTGAGGATTTGTGTGTTCTGTGAAGGAAAAGAAAATCTAAGAAGGTTGGATCTTTCATGGCTCAAGAAGCTAGACACAGATTCCCATAGGACGTCTGGCAGTTGGAGCACAGGGTTAATGCTATCGGCTGTAGTTCCTGTGGTACATGGTTTGATTCCCTCAGCCCTAATTTGCCTGCTGTGTGACTTTTAACAAGTCACTCAACCAGACATTGTTACCGACTCACCCCTGCAATGGGATTGTATGTCTAGTGCACCTAACTAGTTAAAAAATGGGAAGTCTACACAAAACTGAGTACAGAGAGAAGACTATCAGTCTGTCATAATAGGTACAATTTTTGAGACCGCTGATCTTTTTTAATTAGGAACCCCTGAGGTTGCTTAAGATGAGGACTATGCTTAGACAAATACATGCCAAAAGATGCATTATATTCAATAACAGGTCTGATAGATATTAGTAAAGGGGAATTAAGACTTCTTGGATACAGAGGAGATGCTTTTGGAAATTAGATGATCCAACTTTCCCACAGTCTGTTACCAGCTTGGTGGATATGGGCATCCTGAGACAATGTAGAAATTGCCTCATGTTTGCTGACAACCGGTTAAATCTCAAACAACCTAATATGGTATGTGAAAGATGTATTTACATTATGTCACTGGCAGCAAAGCTCTCATTTAAAAGTACTCCTAATATCAATAAGGTTGGTAGTGGTATACACGCTGCACCCGTCACACACAATTCAAAGCAGATGTGCTGAGACACAGATATGTAACCTTCCTAAACCACAAAGACCTCCTAAATGAAGTATGCAAAACAAATACCCTCAGCAGCCCCAAATGCACTCTTTCAAAACAACACCCACATCCAGATCAACACAGAGCTACATCTCATGGAGCCTCTACCTCTAAGCCCTTAAGGCAAGTCACCACACAATCCAACATTCTAGTCATTGGAGATGCCATTGTGAGGCATACTGATGTCCCTCCCACCAGGCTGAGTAAAGAGAAAGTCATGGTCAGTTGCTTATCAGGGAATAGGATCCACCACATTATGTACGCACTCAGGTCATTGGACTACAAGTACCAATATGACTCAGTCATAGTCCGTGTGGAAGCAAATGACCTGAGATGTAGTCCCCCTAGACTACACAAAGAGAGACATCATGGAGCACTTGGAATATGTGTCTCAGGCTGGTATTAGCCTAGCATTGAGCAGCATTTTACCTTCTCCAAGGATGATGTCACAATATGAACAAAAGATGATTGGCATTAATAATTGGCTTAGTTTCTGTGCAATATTTGTCAGCAGGGAAGGAGACGGTCAACAGACCATACTGCTTTGCCATGGATGGTCTGACCTCTCCCCTCTAGGCTTTTGAATAGTAGCTAAAACATTTTCTACCCTCACAGTGCCTTTTTAAGGCAATGCCAAACTGAAAGTACTTCCGACACAGCAAATCAAAACCAAAAAAATCTAAAGGTATTACTGCTCAGTGCTAGGAGTCTAAACAAAAGACTTCACTCCCATAGAAGCTCTCTACACCCTTGAGAATGCTGACATCTGCGTGGTCACTGAGACATGATTTTAAGCCACGGAGGGGAACACCAACAGTGCAAGGCTATAATGCTTTCCACACATTTAGACCAGCTACTTCACAGGCAGGGCTAAAAGTGGAGTTGTCTCTATTTGCATCAAAATAAATATACATCAAGGCTGGTCAAACAGGACAATGCACCTGAGTTGCTCCATGTTGAAATCATCATAGGCAAAATCCAATACAACTTCAGTGCAAGCTATAGGCCCCCTCTATGACCCAGGAAACCTATACCATGTATTTAAATTTATTAGAAACATTAACCATCCAACCAAATACCATATTCATGGGTGACTTTAATTACTCCATTATTAACTGGGAATCCTATACGAAATCAAATGTACATGCACAGAGATTCCTGGATTTTGTAAACACAAACTCCCTAGACCAGATAGTCAATACACCAACTAGGGATGCAACCACACTGGATCTGGTCCCCACTAATATGGGAGAGTGCTGCACACCCCCTACTGTAATCCCTTCCCTGGTAAGATCAGACCACAAAATGGTCTCCTTTGAAGTAAAAATAAAATCTGGACCCCCAGCTAAACCAGGAATATTCAGGAATTATTCTAAGGCTAACCTCCTGCTATTAAGTGAGAACCTGACAAAATTTCAAGCCACCATAAAACCTGAGAACACTTCTGCCTATGCAGAACTCTTCACAGAAACCCTGTACAAGTTTGTTAATAGCTGCATAGAGGCAGCTGTACCCACCAGGAAGTACATAACTAACTCAAAAAACAAGTTACCCTGGCGGAATCACAAAATCAATTGGATGTATAACAGGAGGAAGAAAATCATGGCAAAAATTAGGAGGTGGAGCACCCAGCAGGATAAAAGCACTCTCAAACTAAACAAACAACTCGGAGGACAAATAAAGTCTACCAAAGCCAAATTTGAGGTACATTTGCCCTCCCAGGCCAAGGACAAAAACAAAGCATTCTTTAGCTATGTCTGCAACCTCAAAGGCAATACACAATTGTGTGCAGAGCTCATTGTAAATGGAGCC
Organism: Protopterus annectens; assembly: GCF_019279795.1. Lineage (NCBI taxonomy): Eukaryota > Metazoa > Chordata > Ceratodontiformes > Protopteridae > Protopterus > Protopterus annectens. Next base: position 10,169,281 of record NC_056732.1, on the reverse strand, counting down.
ACCTATACTGAGCCAGAAGATATAGCAGACCTCCTAGCTGATACATTCGGCTCCAACTTTACTTCTCTCTCTCCCTCAACCTTCCCTCAGGAAATATTATCAAATATAACTCCCCCTACTATCACTAGGGAACAGGTCCTTAATGCTCTCTATAAGACCATGAACACTGCATCAATGGGCCCAGACAATATCCCAGGATGCCTTCTAAATAGCATGAAACATGACCTATCAGGGCCTCTGGAATTACTATTTAACTGCAGCCTCCAAACAGACTTCATGCCTCATGAATAGAGAAAGGCAACAGTCAACCCTCTGCACAAAGGTGGGCCATCTACAGACCCCATAAACTACAGACCTATAAGTCTCGCTAGTCTTATATGTAAAGCCATGGAAATAATTCTCATGGAGATAATCAATAGAGATATAGTAACAGAGATATAGTAAACCTCCAGACACTGGACCTAAAGCAGTTTGGTTTTGTCAAGGGCAGATCATGCCTACTCAACCTGGTGGACTTCTTTGAGAAGGTCACCAAAACAATGGTTGAGGGCAAAATCATTCACACTGCCTACCTTCACCTGGCCAAGGCATTTGACACAATGCTCTATTCGGGAATTGTTGACAAACTCGAGGTTAGGTACAAACCTATATGTCACCCGGTGGATAGCCAACTGGCTCACAGACAGGACCCAGGAAGTTAGAATGGGGGAGTCTACCTCTACAAAGAGGCCAGTCACAAGTGGAGTCCCTCAGGGATCAGTCCTTGGACCGTTTCTTTTTGGCATTTACTTCTCAGAAGTCAAGGCCAATGTCAGTGGTCTCTGGCTGACTAAATTTGCAGATGATTGCAAATTAGGAGCTGTCACTGAATCTCACACTGACACAAATGTTCTCCAGGAGGGGCTCACACAGACAAACAACTGGTGTCAGAGTCATGGACTAAAACTAAATGCCAAGAAATGCATAATAGTATCCGTTGGGAAGTCATCCATCCCTGGTAACTATCACATTGGCAACACACCCCTTAGAGATGACCCATTAGTCAGGAACTTAGGAACACACATAGAAAGTAATCTAGCATTTGATCATTGTGTCTACAGTGGTGAGGAAAGCATTCTATGTTGCACACCTTATAAACAAAGGTATGGCATCTAAGTTCAAGGAAGTCATTGTTCCACTGTATTCGGTATTCATCAGACCTATCATTGAGTACAATGCCCCCTTTGGTATGTACCTAACCAGGCATATCCAACAACTGGAATGTCCACAGAGGTTCCTCACTAAAAGAATAAGGGTGTAAGTAATATGTCCTATGCAGACCGCCTCAAGGCCCTATCCCTGTATTCTGTCTCCTACAGGCTTTTGAGGGGAGAACTAAGGCTGGCATACAGGGCATTGTCAAACCCCACTCTGATGGACCTCCTGCATATCCACAAAACAAACAGTACCAGAATTACCTGTTCTAAAGGCTTAAACCTTGCCTGTGATATAAATAGGACCTGCTGGAGAGATAGGCATGTATCCCAGAGACTACCCTATCTATGGAATAGGCTCCCCATCCATGTGAAGCAGAGTTCCTCCCTAATCCAATTCAAGTTCAACTTGGACGACTGAATGGAAAACCGGAAATTCATCCCTGGTTTGGCACCTAGTCTCTGATGCAAACAGGTAACCTGAAATGGTTCATCTCCCAGGCCCATGCTTGCACTTATTAAGGGTATCAGAACTTGTCAGAAGTTTGGGATACATGGCTAGGCTTAAAAAGGGCCCTGTGGTTGTTAACCTAGTAAACACCTATGAACCTATGAATCAGTAAGGGGCAATGAGGATGACTTTGTCCTTCAGTTGAGATGGTTTCTGGAAAAAATTTGGAATTAGAAATGTTGGGGGATAGGTATGGAGGAGACCAGGGGGCCAGTCATGGGGGATAGCATCTCTCAGGGATTCCCCTGGTGGGGAAATCAAGGCAAAGAACCTCCTGCACTTGTTGTTGAAGGGAGATGTAGAAAGGTTGCAGCAAGGTTGGCCCCATTAGTGGAATATCCTTTCCACAGCTTGCATGTTGAGACCACTCATGAGGCAATAAAATAGACCTGCTCAGCTTGTCTGTTATATCACATTGGATTTCCCCAGAATGTGCACTGCTCCAGATAAGATCACCCATTACCACACTCCAAGAACTTCTTGACCCAACAAGTAAGATTGGGTTCCTCCTTGTTTGCTGCTATACCATGCTGCTGACATATTGTCCATCTGAATTGCAACAGTCCCAGGAGGGAGAGGGTCTTGAAAGGATTGCAACGCTAGGAGCATTGTTCTCATGTCCAAGACATTGATATGCATGTTGGCCTCTTTGAGCGACCAAGTGTCTTGGACTGTCTTTCCTAAGAAGTGGTCCCCTCCCCACCCAATTTGGAAAGCTTCCATGGTCACTATGGCTTTGGGCTGAGGAAGAATAAATAAACAACTTTGTAATATCTGATCTGAGTGAATCCACTACTAGAGGTACTTTCTGCATGCCTGAGTTATTCTGATCTGGGTAGACAGAGGTTAGTGTGGGATGGACCATTGGGTTGCTGAGGTCCCTTGAAGAATTCTTATATGGTATCTTGCTAGCAAAACTAGAACTATTGCCACGGATATTGACCCCAGGCCTTATAGAATCAATTGTGCCGATACAGAACATTTTGAATTATCTTTTTTAGTTGAAATTGAATAGTTTGTTCTCTTGGTAATTGAAGGGAAGCTGTTACTGATACTGTATTGAGCAAGACCCCTATGAACTCTAATGTCTGAGATGGTTCTAGCTGGGATTTGATGTGACTGATGGTAATTCCTGGATGAGAGCAAATCGGAAGTAAATAGTCTCATGCTTTTATCAGAAGATGCCTGGTTGGAGCAGTTATGAGCCAGTTATCCAAGTACAGAAACACCTGGAATCCCTATAGTCTCAAGTAAGCTGCTACTACTGCCAAGCATATGGTGAACACCCTGGCAGCAGTGGTGATGCCAAAGGGCAGTGCTCCGAATTGGTAATGACTGGCTCCCAGACAGAATGTAGGTATCTCCTGAATCACCTGTTCATTTTTATGTGATATTGCATATCCTGAAGCTCTACTGATCACACCCAGTCATCCTTGTGCAAGAAAGGCAAAGTGGACTGAACCATGACCGTCCAGAACTTTGTATACTGAACCATTTTTTTCAGATTGCTAAGATCCAAAATTGGTCTCCAGTTGCCTGTTTTCTTTGGCACTAAAAAGAATCTTGAGTTAGTTCCAGATTCTTTCTGGTCTGGGGGACTCTAGTCTGGGGACCTCTTGGATGACTCTCTTTTTCTAGCAGCTTTTTGATTTCTAGTTGCTGCTTTCCTCTATTGGGGGTAAAACAATGGGAAGCTTGTTCACTGTTGAAGGAGGTAGGAAAAAGTGAATTATATAATGTTTGGAAATAATCCTCTGAACACATGTATCTTTTGTAATGTGTAGCCAGGCTCTCTGGTGCAGGGATAGATGACCCATGACTGCCTCCAGAGGTGGACAGTTGGGCCTCCTTGCAGGAGCGCTGGTAGGGTCTGTCAGAGAAGGAATCTCTGGACCCCTGGTTGTGCAGACCTCCTTTGCTGCATGGGCAGCGTCTTCCATTAGAGTTCCCCCCTCTGCCCCTGGGGGAACTATCTCTACGTGGATCATGGAAAGGACACTGGCATTTTCTGAACCACATTTTTTGACCACCTCATTGATTCCTAAAGAATGTTCTTTGAGGAATTGAAAAAATATGCCCACTGCAGACAGAGTCTTATCATCTTGCTCACATCTGGAGATTGTTTATTTAACTTTAAGACCAAACAAAGAACTTCTATCAAAGGGTGCTTTGACGAAGGAGGACTTGAAAGGCTCCACAAAATCACACAGGTGCATCCATGCATGTCTCCTAATGTAAATGCCTCAACCCACCACCCTTGAGGTACCTTCAGCTGCATGTGAAATGAGCCTCATGGATGAATTTGTGATAGACTGTAAGGTACCCAACTGTGAGGCACTAGAGCTCTGTGCCTCAGATATACTGTTCCCAGAGATGGAGTTGAAAAGTTCTTTAATCAAGTCCCTCTGAAGTCAGGTGAAATAAAATAATTCAGTGACCTGAGTGCAAAGTTCACTGAAGTATATATACACTTCCCAAATCTGACCAACCTCTTGGACTCTCTGCTAGGGGGATAGATAGATGAACTCTGTTCTGCAAGTTCTTTCTTTGTAGCTGCTGCCATGACCATGGCATTTACTGGTACTCCTTTGTTTCAAAATTCTCTTTCTTTCAGTGGTGCCAGGATCCTGGCTGGTGTCTTGCTAATCAGCTCAACAGCGTCGGGTTCCTTCCATGCTTGCCTAGAGATCATATCACAGGATCATAGGAGGTTACTAGGCTATTGGCCCTGAGGCCTTTACAAGCCTAGCCAAGAATTTAGCCCATGTTCCAACAAGTCAACACCCGATGCTCCTGTCTAGCAGGGACACAGGTGGAATCCCAGGGGTGTATTTTCTGTTCTCCATCCAGTTACAAGTGAGCTCATTGGTGGGTGGAGTCACCCAGAAAGTAGATGTGCCAGACCCAAAGGCTTCCAGGAATAGTGATTCCTCTTAGGAAAGGGTTATCAGTAGACCAACAACCCCTTTACTTGAGGATCTTCAGGATGTCTCCAAAAGAGATGTCATCAGGTGGTGATCTTGGGGATCGTTCCTCATCAAAATTGTTATCTTCTGTGACTGACTCTTGAGGAGAGTCTAAATGCCTCCTCTTGCACTTTCTCTTCCTAGGGACTTCTTCAGTGGGATGTGCTGGAGAAGTATTGGAAGATATAAGTATACCCCCTGCTGGGTAGCCTGGAGACTTTGATCTGGCTGTCCCTGTGGAGTAGAGTTGAGGCTCAAGGCACAAAGACATATGGGATCCAGAAGGAAGATCCAAGTAGGGTGGAATTCTCCATCCTCCAGAAGCAGAGAGCACTCTCTTTACCACCTCAAAGGCAAAGTGCTCCAGGGAGAAGGATGCTGATGGAGCAGAGAAGCCATGCTTCCAGACTGTTGTCTCCCTCTGACCCGAAGACAGCTCACCCAAGGCACAGGTCAGGCCCAAACTGTCCAATGTTGAGGCTCTAGAGGGCAGAGTCAGCTCCAACAACTTTGGAGTCAACTCTAACACCTCAGATCCGACAATGACGCTACATCTTTGAGTCATCCGGCTCTGACACACTTGGAGCCAGTGCACTCAGAGAATGTGTCAGAACAGAAGATATGACAACCTTCTGATCCAATACAGACAGTCCTGGAATACTTGCATCAAAGGGCTCTAAAGGGTCAGATTGGAAAAGGAGCCAAAATGAGTGGGGTACCACTGGTAAAGATCTCTGGACCCAAAAGGGTAGGAGCCAGAAGAACTCCCATCTGAATCTGCATGGAGAGAACCTTCCTCATCATTCTGTCCACATTGGCCTCTGTCAGGATCCTGGAAGAATGCGGAGAAGAGGCTATTGAAGGGGACCTAGAATGGCAGAGTCTGAAAAATGATGATAGCAGCCTGGAAGGGAGAGGGTCTAGAGAGGATGCATATCAAGTCTGACGGAGTGGTTTCAGCTCCAAAGATATCAGATCTGATGAAACAGACTCGAGCATCTGATGCAGACAGATGCAAAGATTTAATCTTCGGATGCAATCCAGAAGGGTCCGCCGACCACTTTCTGGGCTCTGTTTTGGAGATTTGAGCTTCAAATAATGATTCCAAGAAGGTCGTAGGCAGAAGACCATTTAAAATAAACTTGTTTTTCTGAGCAGCTAAGGCCCTTGGATTAAATGCTTTACAAATATCACACAACACCTTTAAATGTGACAGGCCCAAGCAATAAATACAGGAATCATGAACATCAGACAGAGGGATCTTATACCCACACTCCTTACATTTTTTAAAGCTGGAAGGTTTTTCAGCCATCTTAAAAAACAAGGCAGAATAATGTTTTTATTTTTTTTTAATAGAAAGAAAAAGAAAGAAAAGTACCAACAACGGTAAAGATAGAAACTACCAGAAGGGTATAGGTAAAGCGAATAGAAAAATACCAACAATGGCAATCAAATTAAATTACACTAAATGTAGGATAAGGGAGCAATTAATGTATACAGAGGTAGCAAAAGAAATAAACAATTTGTTCACTTATGTAAGCAGGAAAACCAATAAAGTTCAAGAGCTCACAGTGACCACATCCATACGTGAAAGCAGCAAATGAAATCTGAAGTATGGTAGGGGCCTAGAGCATTATGGGTAAGGGAGGAGGCAAAGAGTGTCCAGTATCCACCAGCTGTAAAAAGCTGATGGGTCGGATCTGAACTCAATTGTTGAGGAATGAATGAAAATTGACAACATCAGATACTGTGTTATACATTCTACACTAAATTCTTCATTATGCAGGTATTCCATAAATTCAGCTTTTATTTAACTTCTGCTTTACCAATATTCTGCTCTACATTCCCTTTATGTGATCTTATTTTTGTATTGTGAAATTTTCCATATCTGGCTGCTTTTTTCTGTATTTCTCTTCAAATATCTTTGGATCTGTTTTTTGTATTGATTAGTTTGGCTTTCTCCTTTGCATAAATATTGCACCATATCAGAGCTCTCTCTCTTTCTCATGTCCATGTTTCTTTTTTATACCTTTCAAAAATTATTTTTTTCTTTATATTTTTCTACTTCCTCAATTGATTCGTTTTCCAAATAGCCTGAAATGTATTGGTCTACGTAATGTTTTCAAGGATCTGTTATAGTAATGAACGCAAACTTACATATCAGTGTCATCTTGGTGAAATTTTGTAAAAAAACAGAGACCATCATGTGAAGGTACTCACCAAGACTTGAGGATGAATTAAATTGCAGCAATAAAACTCTCTTTTATTACTAATTTTTATCACCCCTCCATTCATGCTTTCCTTATGACACTCAGTTGTAGCACACAAGGTTGCAAACAGGCTCTTAAAATATTCAAAGAATGCAAAATCATAAATAAGATGGTCTTTCAATGTCCACCTAGAGCCTTCACAGCAGGAAAGTCTTCAGCCTAAATTGGCAAGTGTGAAACCGTTTCTGTTTGGAAAAGCCTTGGGGGTTGGGGGAGTACTCTACATCAAACCACAGCATTGCAGCTAAGAAGCCATATTGCAAATCAAAAAGTACAGACAGTGAAGCCAACATGCATGAACAGTGAAGACTACGTGTTTGAAGAGAGCAGGGCTCTGTTTGCTGCAGGTGCTAAATAATACCACATTCCTCTAAAAATGATTAAGCAATGGGAGCACAGGCTACCATGTTAATAGTGAACTTCAAGCTGGAGTTAGGCCTCTCTCTCCCTTTTTAATTTCTCCAAATCTTTTGGGTTTCTAACAGCATGATGGGAATGGACCCCATTCCTAAGTCAAAGTATGATTAAAGTTCATGAAATTAGTATTGTTTCAATCTTTGATGTCAGCCAAAAGTGCTCCTCACAGCACCTACAATATGCCCAGTAATGACTCCTTCTGCAGTTCGTATGGAGTTACATGAATTGGTTGTTGTTGTTTGTCTTTTGGCTTTTCCCGGTTAGGGGTCGCCACAGTGGAACTCCGGTCCGCTAATGATTGGCAGTTGGTTTTTATGGTGTTGAGTTGCCAGCCTGAAGCCCAACCTTCAACGAAGGCACACCCATTCAACACATGTCTTTTGAATGTCCACTCGACCGCGGGTAGGACATGCAGACTCCACACAGAAGGCACTCCCAACCCAAGCCGAGAATCTAACGGGAGAGTAACATATCTAAATAAGATTTTAGACTCTTTGACCCATTGCTCCTACTACTATTGGAACTGTCTGGGTTTCTTTCTTCCACATTGCTCTAATTTCGGCCTGCAGATCCAGGTATTTTATGACTTTGTTTCTCTCTGTACGCAAGACACTGTAGTCACTGGGTGTGGTGTTTTCAATGATCAATGCTACTTTTGTCTTCTTTTCTTGGATCACTATATCTGGTTTTCTCTCATCTATCTTTTGAACTGTTGGTGATGGGTGATCCCATGTGATTTAAACTTCATCATTTTCTATGATGCTTTGTGGCTCATGTTTCCAGTGTTTTTCGGCAACTTCAATACCATAATGTTTGCACAATCCCGCCACATTATTATGCCTTTCACTATACAGTCCTTCTGCTATTAATATGTCACAACCAGCAATGAGGTGTGCAACTGTTTCCAATTCATTTTTTCTGTTTCTCCCACGTGTTCAATGGACTTTGTAAATCAAAGTGCACATAGCCCACTATCTTGGGCTGCCAATATTAATCTTTCATCTCTTAGTTTGAATTTGCCTCTCCTTAACCATTCCTGTGTTTGTTCCTGATCAACACGAGGTTCTTCCAGATGTTTTCTATACTACTATATTTATGTTTTTTCCACATTTCTTGCCTTCTCATCTGGTCCTTCACCTTATATTCTTTCTTTTATTTTTTGGCACATTCAGTTGCTGCCTGATTTTTATATACTTCTGGATTGATTTCCATTCCTGCTTGATGCCAATATGCTTCTGCTAAATTAAGCAGAGAAGTCATCTTAGATTTATTCTCCTCATGTTTCAAAACTTTCACTACATTTGGATCTTGTGAAGGCAGTAGATATGCGTGGAGTCCCACGATTGCAGATCTATACATGTAATCAGTTTCAAGGAGGCCCATCCCTCCTTTGGGACAGGGGATATCTAATCTTAGTATGCACTAATTTGGGGAGCATGAAGCATCCTTCTTGTTTTCCTATCTAATCTATGCAACATGTTTTGGGGCCAATCAGTCACTCCAAAACTGTAAGGACGGGAAGAGCAAATTGGTTTATAGCTTGGATTTTGTTCCTAGATGTCAGTGCTGTTTTCAAGATTAATTTAAGTCTTCTGAAGTATTCCTTACCAAGTTTTATTCACATTTGTTCATGTTTTATTGTTGATCCTTCATCAGTTCCCAAATATGTTTACACTCCTTCTTGCTCAAGTTCTTTTATATCACATTCTTGTCCCAAACTGATGTTTTCTTGGTGCTGCAGAAATCCTGCTCTAAAGGTTGCTTTTGCACATTTATCAAGACCAAATGACATTCTTATATCATCTGAAAAGGTTTTGACAACTTGCAGTTGTGCTTCAGTTCCTCATCTGATGAGCTGTACAGTTGTAAATCATCGACAAAGAAAAGATGGGAAGTATTTACTTTGTTGTTTTCTAGGAGCCAAATTACAGCCATGGCCTAAGTAAACAGCGTAATGGGCTAAGGGCAAGGCAGAATAGCAGTGGTGACAGAGTCACCCTGAAATATCCCTCTTTGAATTTTTATTCCTGGTATAATAATTTGCCCTTTATCATGGCTTAATTGCAAAGTGGTCTGCCACTGTTTCATGGTCACTGTAATATAGTCAATTAGTGTAGTGTGCACTCTTTGTCCATGAATGTGGGATACTATCAAATGCTTTTTGTAGTCAATCCATGCCATACTTAGCTTCTTCCCTTTACAGTTCTCCACTCTGACTTTAACAACAAATGATCCTTTGTTCCATATGACTTTCTTTTATTGCCATGGTTTGTACGTAGTTGGAAGGCAAGTTATGGGTGTATAATTTTTAGGGTAGCTTGCAGGTTTCACTTAAGTAGGAGCATTGCTTTTGCTGTTGTTAATCAGGTTGGTGTCTGTTCAGGGTGCATATAAATAGTTTTTACTCGTGGCTAAATCTTCATCTTGTTGTTCTCTTTCGGCTTTTCTCGGTTAGGGGTCGCCATAGCGGAACTCCGGTCCGCTAATGATTGGCAGTAGATTTTCACGAATGCCGAGGTGCCAGTTTGACGTTCAACCTTCAACGAAGGCACGCCCATCTTCATGTGAAGATGTTAATACTTTCAGCCACAAGTTAGGTACTGCATCTTGACCTGGAGTTTTCCAGTTAGAGACTTTTCTTAACTTTGTTTCAGTCTCTCTGGCTGTTACTTCATCCCATTTCATATCCTGTACCATTAACCCTCTTATTCTTTCTTTTACTTCTTCTATCTATTTAGCATTTTTGTTATGTTCCACAGGATCTTCCTAGATACTTCTCCAAAATGTATCTATTTCTTATTTTTTTAGCAGCCCAGTATGGCTTTCTGGATTTCCTCTGAGATAAAGAAAAATTACAAAAGAATCTGATGTTTTTCCTAAGGGAATTAAAAACCTACAGCAACCCCCTACAATTATGGTCAGCTTTTCTGGGAGGATGGGTCCACAAGTACCAGTATGACATGGTCATAGTCCATATGGATATAAATGACCTAAGACGTACCTCACTGGACTATATAAAGAGAGACATGATAGAGGTCGCTGAATATGTGTCCCAGGTGGGTATGAATCTAGCCATGAGTAGCATCCTACCTTTAGCAATGATGATGCCACAGTACCAACAAAAAATAATTGACTTCAACAATTGGCTTAGTTTTTGGCATCATAACAAGGGGATCCAATATCTGCCAGCCTGGGGAGACATGATTGACAAACCACAATGCTTTGTCAGAGATGGTTTGCACTTGTCACCACTTGGCTTCTGGATACTGGCCAAAAAGGTTATGTACTCATCATACCATTCTATCTGTGTCATCCATTTTCATTCCTCCACAACTGATGGGTTCAGATCCAAGACTTGGACCTGACTCAGCCATTTATTCAAGATCATTGTATCCTAGAACTCTAGAGCTCCCCCTTTACCCACAATGCCCTGACAACCCAGCATACCTTAGATTGAGTTTGCTGCCCCCAGAGATAAAAGGACAACCAATAGGAGAAAAAGGCTGCAGTAGAATATAGGAAAAAGGGAAGCTGGAGGTCAAACAAGGAACAGAGGTTCCTATACAACTCTTAGATCTCTCCAGAAGCACAAAAGGAGGGGGATGGTGGGCGGGAGTTGAGGAAGAATGAAAATGGCCACCACAGATGGAACATTATGGTGAGTACATAACCTTTTAATCCGATGTTGTCATTTGCATTCATTCCTCAACTGATGGGACAGAGTCCCCATCTACTATAACCCTGGGAGGCCCCTAAGAAAGGAAATTCTGGAGCACTGTTGAGTCAAATGGTGCTCTGTTCCTAGAGATTGAATCCAGCTTGTAATGGACAATGAAGGTGTGTGGATTATCCCAAGTGGAAGCTGCACAAGTCTCAACTAAAGATGCTTTGGACCAAAAAGCTGAAGAAACCACCACAGATCTGGTAGAATGGGCCCTTGGAGGTTTTAGTAGAGATAAACCCAATTTACCAAAGACAATGTTATGCAATCAGTCAATCATTTGATCAGTGTAACTTTAGACACTGGATAGCTTAGTCTGATAGGAGAAAAGGAAACAAATAACTGGTCAGACTTCCTAAAGTCTTTGGTTCTATGAAGGTAAAAACTACATTGTCTATGCACACCCAACAGGTGTTACATGTACTCTCCTTTGTTTGAGAAATTTGGAAAGAAAAGTGGGAGATTAATGGCATTGTGAATTTTTGACTTAGAAGCTACCTTAGGTAAAAAAGATGGATTATTTCACAAAGACATTCTGTTCTTGTGAAAAGTTAGATAAGGAGGCTTTGAAGACAGAGCCTGGAGTTCAGACACTCTTCTAGGTGATGCAATATCCACTAGGAAAATGGTTTTCCAAGATAGAAATTTTAGGTCAGGTTTGGCTGAAGGCTGAAAGGGAGACTGAGTTAAAATCTGAAGCATTATATTTAAGTCCCAAGGGGGAGCAGGATATTTTAATGGACGGCTAAGCAAAAAGCTCCTTTGAGAAAGGCCTTGCATAATTTGAGAGGCTAATGCAGAGTTATTTTCAGTTTATGTGAAAATACAAATGGCAGCCAAATTAACTCTAATAGTTGAAAAACTAGCTCCTTCATTAAAGACCAAAGCTAAAAATTTGAGGATAGCTGGTACAGGTGCTGAAAAAGGGTCCAGAAAACAAATCTTTTCCATTTACTCTTTTAAGTCTTTCTAGTAGACGTCTGATGGTAACATAGCAGAATATGATGGACCAATGAAGACAGCCTGAGCTGTCTAGCCTAGCCCTTATTGAAACTAGAGAAACCATGCTGTCAGATAGAGGTCTGTTATGTCTGGATGGGTCATACCTGTTGCATGAGACAGGAGGTCTGGAGTTGGATCCAGAATCCATGGTGGATGTAGAAGATGAGGCCAGAAGAACAGGAACCAAATCTGATGCAACCAAAACAGGACAATGAGGATTACTGTGGTCTTCAGCTAAACTGCTTTCTGAACAAAATTGGGAATTAATGGTAAGGATGGAAGAACATGTAGGAGTCCAGATAGCCAGTCATAAAACAGAGCATCTCTCGATGGCTTTCCCAGTGGAGGGATCAGGGCAAAGAACCTTTTGCACTTGGTGTTGATGAGAGAAGGAAATAGGTCACAGCATGGCTGGCCCTACTGATGGAATATTTTCTCCATCATGTTGACATTGAGAGACCATCCATGAGGCATCAGAATGGATCTTCTTAATTTGCTTGCAATCACACTGGATTTCTCCAGAATGTGTATTGCTATTAGAAAATGATTGGAAGAGCTTGCCAATTGCTACACTCTCATAGCTTCTCGACAAATAGGGTAAGATCTGGTTTCCCCTTGTTTGTTGATATACCAGACTACCAACATACTGTCCATCTGTATCAGAATTTTCCCAGGTGGGAGAATGTCTTGAAAGGCCTGCAATGCTAGGAGGACATCTGTCATCTCCATGACATTGATATGTGTCTTGGCCTCTTCTGGCAACCATGTACCTTGGACTGTCCTTCTCAAGTATTGTCCACCCACCCAAACTGGGAGGCATCTGTTGTCACCATGCCCTCAGGAAGGGGACGAATGAAAGGACAGCCTTTGTGTAGCTGGTTTGAATGAATCCACCATAAAAGATATATTTTGCATGCTTGAATGATTTTGATTGGCATGGATAATAGATGTTGGAGAATGGACCACTGAGTTGACAGAGTCCATGTTGACAGTCTTCATATGGAACCTGGCCAATGGAACAAGAGTGATAGCCACTGTCATGGAACCCAAAGCCTGTAGGATCAGATGGGCTGGAAGAGATGAGTTCTGAATCAGTTTCTTAATTTGGGACTGTAGAGTGTTTATTCGAGTATAGGAAAGAGAACCTATCTGACTGACTGTGTTCAAATACAGCCCTATGAACTTCAGACTCTGTGTTGGGGTGAGTTGAGATTTGTTGTAATTGACTATTATTCCCAGATGAGAGCACAACTGGAGCAAATAGTCCCTTGCCTGTATTAGCTAATACCTGTTTGGGGAAGTAACGAGCAGTCATTTATATACAGAAACACTGGTAATATCAGCAGTCTCAAGTGAGCTGCTACCACTGCCATGCATTTGGTGAACACTTTGGGGGGGCTGTGGTGAGACCAAATGACAGTGCTCTGAACTGGTAATGAATGGCTCACAGCCAGAAGCATAGGTATCTCCTGAAGCATTTATTCATTTTGATGTGATAATATGCATCTTGAAGATCTATCGAGCACATCCAATTGTCTTTCTGCAGCAGAGGCAAAATGGACTGAACCATGACCATCCAAAACTTTGTATACTGAACAAACTGATTTCACTTGCTGTGATCCAAAATTGGTGTCAGGTTCACTGTCTTTTTTGGCAATAAGAAGAATCTTAAGCAATTTGCGGACCCTCTCTGATCTGGGGGGACCTCTTGGATGACTCTTTTCTTTCTAGCAGCTTTTTTATTTACTGCTTCCCTCTGACTGTGTGGAAAATTGGGGATTTTCTTCAGAACTTTGGGAGGGGGTTAGGGAAAATGGTATGGTGTAACTTCTGGACATAATCCTCTGCACCCATGAATTTTATGTGACAGCTAGCCAGGCTGCCTGGTGCAGGGATAAATGACCCCTGACTGTCTCCAGAGAGGGACAGTTGGGCCTCTTTTCAGGAGTGCTGATAGGGCCTGTCTGAAAAAGAATATTTAGAGTCCTGGTTCTGTGGACCACCTCTGCCGTGAGTCCAGCATCTTCAGTTTTAGTTCCCCATCTGCCCCTGGGGGAACTATCTCCACATGAATCTTGGAAAGGACCCTGGGACTTCCTAAACCACATCTTTCTGCCACCTTGTTGGTTCATAAAGAAGAGCTTTTGAGGTGTAGAAAAAGGCACATCCACAGCAGATAAAGTCTTTCCTTCTTGTTCACATCTGGAGAGTAAGTCCTTAACACTGAGGCCAAAAAGAGATCTGTAAAAGCACGTATTAATGTAAGAAGACTTAAACGGTTTCACAAAATCACATAAGCATGTCCAGGCATGACTTCTGATGGTTATGCCTGAACCGACCACCCAGAGGTACTTTCCACAGCATGGGAGATCAACCTCATGGAAGCATTCTAGATAGAAGGGCGGCCAGCTATGAGGAGATTATGTTCTCATCCTCAGATGGCACAGACCCAGAAAGAGATTTGGTAAGCTCCTTCATCAAATCCATTTGCAGTCTTGCAAAATGTGCCAAGTAATTCAGTGAACTAACAGCAAAGGTTCCTGAAGCATAAACAAGGTTCCCATATCTATCCAACACCCTAGACTCCCTGTTAGGGGGATGGACAGAGAAACTCTGCTCTGCTAGTTCCTTTCTTGTAGCTGCAGCAACAACCATGGCATCAACAGGAACTCCTTGTTCCAGTGTGCAAAGTCTTTGGAGGGCAAGAATCTTATCCGGTCTCTTAGGTATTGGCTCAACAGTGTTCATCTCCTTCCATGTCGACTGACAGACTGTCAGTGAGCTCATCAGCCCCAAGGTCCCCCAGGAAGTAGATATGCCAGACCCAAAGCTTCCAGGAACCCCAATTCCTCTTAGTAGAGGGTATTGGAAGACCAGCTACCTCTTTGTTTCAAAAGCTACAGCATGTCTCCAAAGGAGATGTCATCAGGTGGTGATCTGGGGGACCCCTCTCCCTCATCAAATCAGTGTACACTGTGAGAGATTCCTGGGAGAATCTAAGTGCCTCCTTTTGCACGTCCTCTTGTAAGGGAATTCCTCAGTGGGGTGTTCTGGGGAAGTATCGAAAGAGAGAACAATCCCCTGATGAGTGGCTGGAGGCTTGCTCAGGTTGGCTGTCCCTGTGGAAGAGATCATCAAGGGTCAGAACACAGAACAGTATGAGGTAGGGTTGCCTGATCCAATGGGGGCAGGGATGTCTGTTCTCTAGACATAGAGAAAACCTTCTCCACAATCCCGAAATTGGAATGCCTAAGAGAAACAGACATCAATGGCTCCGAGGCTGAAATCTCTCAGACTGTCAGCAACTACAACCCTATCAACACTCCACCCAAGGGAGGAATCAGACCAGAACTATGCAGTGCTGAGGCTCTGAGGGATGTGACAGCTCTGAAAGCTTTGGAGTTGACTTCAAGTCCATGGATCCAAAGCCAGTGCTTCATCTCCGGGAGTATTCGGGGTGTGAGACACTTGGTGCAAGTGGGCTTCGGGGATCCATCAGAATCAAAGAACAAACATTCTTTGAATCCAAAGTAGACACCCCCAGGGTTCTCGGATCCAATGACTCCAAAACAGGAGGATGGATCAGAGGAGATACCAAAGAGGAAGTGGACAATTATCATTTCTCAGGCCTGGAAGGGGTCAGAGCCAGAAGAACCCCATCTGTATTCTGTGCTCTGAGGAATTTCCTCTTCATCCTGTCCACATCTGCTTCTGAAGGCCGAAGAGAGGATTTAGTAGAAGGGGTGGCCTAGGAATGAAAAATGGAGCCTGGATAAAGTAGGATCTGATGGAAGCAGAGTGGTATGGCTCCATGGAGATCTTGAACTTCAAGCTAATACGAGACTAAAGCAAACAACTATTCTAGGATCTTGGCAGGGGGCTCCATTGAGGGAGCTGAAGGTGAAGTTGAGGGATGATTAGGGGACCTTTTCCAGGACTCCTTGCCTTTTCTGACTTCTTAGAAATGGTTTGAGCTGCAGTCACTGAGGAGGAAGATTTGGAGGACAAGAGACTTCACAGAATCAGCTTGTTATGGTCAAATAAGGCCCTAGAATTAAAACCAGAACAAATATCACAGTCTGTATCAAGGTGGGCTGGACGCAAACAATAAACGCATTCCCTGTGGGCATCAGAATTTGAGATATTACCCCCAAACGAAATGCACTTTTTAAATGCAGAGAGTTTCTCTGACATCTTATAAGCAGTACCAACAAAAGGCAGATACAACAAGTTCTTAACTGAAAGGCCAAGAAGCAATTTAATCGCCTTATCTATAATAGCAGAGAAACATTTTTTAAACAAAAAGAAAATGAAATAGATAGAATAAAAAAAACTCTCAGAAAATGGTAAGTAAAGTACTCAGAGGAATACGAAAGACAATCAGCAATGATAATTAAAGCAGTACCAAAAATGGTAACTTACCAGTAAATAAGTTAAGGAAGGATTCTATAAACAGTAAATTCTATGAGGGAGGAAGAAGAAAGGCAAAATACCAGTTTTAGTAACTCACCTCACAGAAATCAGTTAGAAGGAAAAATCAGAAAATTATACCAAAGTCGCTCAACAGCCAGGAATCCACAAGATCTGAGGTATGTTAGGTTGGCAGGGCATTATGAGTAAAGAGAGGAGCTTGAGAGTTTTGGATCCTATGATCTGGAAGAAGAGGCTGAGTCAGATCGGAGTCTCAAATCTGAACCCATCAGTTGAGAAATTAATGCAAATGACATCATCAGATCTTTATCTAACCCTTAGTGCCTTTTTAGGCCATGCCAAGTTGTTAAACCCTACAACATAACAAAAATCACTCAAAGCCTAAAGGTACTGCTGCTCAGCGCTAGGAGTTTAAATAAAAAACTGCACTCCGTGAAAGCACTCCTCACCCTAGATAATACAGAAATATGTGCAGTCACGAAAACATGATTCAGAATCATTGAGAGCACCCCAGCTACCAAAAATTACAATGCCTTTCAGACATTTCAGACCCCTTAGTTCAGGATAAAACAAAGGGAGGAGGTGGCTCACTGTTCATAAAGGAGAAATTCACTGCTAGAGTGGTCCAGCAACATCACTCACTTGAGACCTCCATGTCCAACTAATCATAGGTGTGACCCCCAATCACATCCTTGTTAGCTACAGATCCCCTAACATGTGTCTGGTAAACCACACCTCCTACCTAAGGCTACTGGAATATCTTAACACTCAGCTTAACACCATACTTATGGGAGACTTACATGACCCATAATTCACTTGCTCTGAGTTTTTTTGGATTTCATCAATGCAAACACCCTGCAGTAACTAATTAGCTCCCCAACTAGAGGTACAGCTATCCTAGACCTGGTACTCATGGACATGGGGTGATGCTGCTCCCTCCCATGCATTAACTCCTCCCTAGTAAGATCTGACCACAAAATGATCTCCTTCAGTATTAAAACTCACTTAGAACCACTATCAAATTCCAAACCTTTTAAGAACTTTGCTAGGGAAAACTACCTCAAACTAAGTAATGGCTTATTAAACTTCCAGCCCTTCCGAACCCAGAAGACACTGAGGCCTACTCTCTGCCATTCACAAAAGTACTGTATAACCATGATCATATCATAGCCACTAGAAACCCACTTTAACCACAGCCTCCAGACAGGCTTTATCCCACAGGAATGGAGGACTGCAAAAGTTATCAGTCTGCACAAGGGGGCTCATCAACTGACTCAGGGAAATACAGACCCATAAGCTTGACCAGTCTTATCTGCAATACCATGGACACAATTATCATGGACCTGATCAACAACATAGGAAATCTCCAAACCCTAGACCAGACCCAATCTGGCTTTGTCAAAGGGAGGTCTTGTCTGATCATTCTGGTGGACTTCTTCGAGAAAGTCACCAGGGATATGGATGAGGGTAAATTGGTGCATACCGCTTATCTAGACCTGACTAAAGCTTTCAACACAATCCCCCACTCGGGAATCATAGATAAACTTAATACATTAGGCATAAACCCATATATCATCAGGTAGATAGTAAACTGGCTCACTGACAGGACACAATTTGTCCAGATAGGCGACTCCACTAAGAGTTGAAAAGAAGTAAGAAACCTGTTACGGGTTCAGTGTTAGGATCCCCTCCAGTTTGGTATATACTTCTCTGAAATGAAGGCCAATGTTGGAGGCCTCTGGCTCACCAAGTTCGCTGATGACTGTAAGCTGGGTGCAATCATTGAATCCTCCAAAGATGTTAAAATCCTGCAAACAGGCCTAAAATTGGCAAATGACTGGTGCCAAATCCATGATTTGAGACTAAATGCTAAAAATGCATGATCATACCGTTGGGTAAATCAGATATCGTGCAAATTATAATATCGATAGCACACCCCAGAAAGTAGACCCAGTGGTGATGGACCTAGGAACACAGATAGATGGTAAGCTAAACTTTGACCACCAGGTAGCTACGGTAGTGAGGAAATCCTTCTCTGTGGCTCAAGTTATAAGTAAAGGCATGCCATCAAGGTCAAAGGATATCATAGTGCCATTGTACTTGGCCCTCATCAGGACCACAGTTGAGTACAATGCTTCCTTCTGCATGTACCTAACCAGGCACTTACACAAACTGGAGTGGCCTCAGAGGTTTTTCACTAAAAAGATACAAGGCGTAAGACACACAGCTTAAGTGGACTGGCTAAAGGTCCTATCCCTTTACTCCATCTCATTGTTTATTGAGAGGTGACATGTTTGACCTACAAGGCATTCTCTGATCTAGCCCTGATGAAAATGTTACATGTTTGCAAGAAACATTATGCAAGATTTACATGTTCCATGGACCTGAACCTTATCTATGACTCAACAGAACTTGCTGGAGAGGCAGATTCATAGTCCAAAGGCTACCTTATCTAAGGAATAAACTTCCATATTCATAAAACAAAGCTCATCCCTCACTCTCTTCAAAAAGAATTTAGATAAATGGATGGGGAACCTTAAATTCACTCCCAGGGTACTGCCAGTGTCCCTTATGGACATAGGCAGTCTGTAAAATGACACAAAGCTCTAACACTCAAAGACCCACTACCCTGATCCTATCCACATCCCAAATCTAGGGAATTAAAATAAAATATTATCATATCCTGGGTATTACTGGATACCCACTACCCTGATACTACCCCATCCCATATCTGTGGAATTAAGATATAATACTGTCATATCCTGGGTAGTACTGGATACCCACTACCCTGATATTACCCCATCCCATATCTGGGGAATTAAGATGTAATATTGTCATATCCTGGGTATTACTGGATACCCACTACCCTGATACTACCCCATCCCATATCTGTGGAATTAAGATATAATATTGTCATTTCCTGGGTATTACTGGATACCCACTACCCAGATACTACCCCATCCCATATCTGTGGAATTAAGATATAATATTGTCATTTCCTGGGTATTACTGGATACACACTACCCTGATAATACCCCATCCCATATCTGGGGAGTTAAGATATAATATTGTCATATCCTGGGTATTACTGGATACCCACTACACTGATACTACCCCATCCCATATCTGTGGAATTAAGATATAATATTGTCATATCCTGGGTATTACTGGACACCCACTACCCCAATACTACCCCAGCCCATATCTGTGGAATTAAGTTATAATATTGTCATATCCTGGGTATTACTGGATACCCACTACTCCAGCCCATATTTGTGGAATTAAGTTATAATATTGTCATATCCTGGGTATTACTGGATACCCACTACCCTGATACTACCCCATCCCATATCTGTGGAATTAAGATATAATATTGTCATATCCTGGGTATTACTGGATACCCACTACCCTGATACTACCCCATCCCATATCTGGGGAATTAAGATATAATATTGTCATATCCTGGGTATTACTGGATACCCACTACCCTGATACTACCCCATCCCATATCTTCTGGGGAATTAAGATATAATATTGTCATATCCTGGGTATTACTGGATACACACTACCCTGATAATACCCCATCCCATATCTGGGGAGTTAAGATATAATATTGTCATATCCTGGGTATTACTGGATACCCACTGCCCTGATACTACCCCATCCCATATCTGGGGAATTAAGATATAATATTGTCATATCCTGGGTATTACTGGATGCCCACTACCCCAATACTACCCCAGCCCATATCTGTGAAATTAAGTTAGAATATTGTCATATCCTGGGTATTACTGGATACCCACTACCCCAGCCCATATTTGTGGAATTAAGTTATAATATTGTCATATCCTGGGTATTACTGGATACCCACTACCCTGATACTACCCCAGCCCATATCTGTGGAATTAAGATATAATATTGTCATATCCTGGGTATTACTGGATACCCACTACCCTGATACTTCCCCATCCCATATCTTCTGTGGAATTAAGATATAATATTGTCATATCCTGGGTGTTACTGGATACCCACTACCCTGATACTACCCCATCCCATATCTGGGGAATTAAGATATAATACTGTCATATCCTGGGTATTACTGGATACCCACTACCCTGATACTACCCCATCCCATATCTGTGGAATTAAGATATAATATTGTCATATCCTGGGTATTACTGGATACTCACTACCCTGATACTACCCCATCCCATATCTGGGGAATTAAGTTATAATATTGTCATACCCTGGGTATTACTGGACACCCACTACCCTGATACTACCCCATCCCAAACTGCGGTGGTGGTGCTGCGGTAGCATTGTTGCCTCATAGCAAGATGTTGTCCCGTTCGATTCTCAGCTAGAGCGTCTTCTGTGTGGAGGCATACGTGAATGGGGTGTGCCTTCGTTGAAGGTTGTGCGTCAGGGCTGGTAACCCGGTACATAAAAATCCACTACCAATCATTAGTGGACCGGAGTTCTGCTGTGGCGACCCCTAACCGGGAAAATCCGAAAGACACAAAAAAACAAATTGTCATATCCTGGGTATTACTGGATACCCACTACCCTGATACTACCCCATCCCATATCTGTGGAATTAAGATATAATATTCTCTTATCCTGGGTATTACTGGATACCCACTACCCAGATACTACCCCCATACCATATCTGTGGAATTAAGATGTAATATTGTCATATCCTGGGTATTACTGGATACCAACTACCCAGATACTACCCCATCCCATATCTGGGGAATTAAGTTATAATATTGTCATATCCTGGGTATTACTGGATTCCCACTACCCTGATACTATCCACATCCCAAATCTAGGGAATTAAAATAAAATATTGTAATGTCCTGGGTATTACTGGATACCCACTACCCTGATACTACCCCCATCCCATACCTGGGGAATTAAGTTATAATGTTGTCATATCCTGGGTATTACTGGATACCCACTACCCTGATACTACCCCATCCCATATCTGTGGAATTAAGATATAATATTCTCTTATCCTGGGTATTACTGGATACCCACTACCCAGATACTACCCCCGTGGAATTAAGATGTAATATTGTCATATCCTGGGTATTACTGGATACCCACTACCCAGATACTACCCCATCCCATATCTGGGGAATTAAGTTATAATATTGTCATATCCTGGGTATTACTGGATACCCACTACCCTGATGCTATCCACATCCCAAATCTAGGGAATTAAAATAAAATATTGTAATGGCCTGGGTATTACTGGATACCCACTACCCTGATACTACCCCCATCCCATATCTGGGGAATTAAGTTATAATATTGTCATATCCTGGGTATTACTGGATACCCACTACCCTGATACTACCCCATCCCATAACTGTGGAATTAAGATATAATATTGTCATATCCTGGGTATTACTGGATACCCACTACCCTGATACTACCCCATCCCATATCTGGGGAATTAAGATATAATATTGTCATATCCTGGGTATTAATCCAAAAAGAAATGATGGCAGAATAGCACAAAAAGAAGTTTAATCCACAAAGTAAAATCCACAGGATAAAATCCAATAAAACACACGAAAACAAGCTGTAATTAAGCTGTTATATAACCACAAATGAGCGCTTTCATCTCCAAAGGGAGATTTCTTCAGACTAATGGTTACAACACACTGCTTCATTTAAATACTCTTAGCAATTAATAAGCTGCTTCAATTAAGCAATCCAATTAAAAGTTATCAGTTTAAAATGTGTTTGAACTACAATATTCTTAAACTATTCTGTATACCTGAAAACTAACCTAATGTTTAAAACCTTTCCTTTTTAAATAGATAATGAATTCCTCTCTATTATTTAACCCTGGCGGAAAACACGCATTTAATCTCACTTGCCAGCAGTATTCAAGCCACCCAATTCTTCTTCAATATTTATCTTTGTAACATTGGGATGGATAAAATCTATAACTAAACATCTGAAATTAGCCTTACATTTACTTTCTAAATAATGTTTTGCCAAAGCATTTTTGACATCTCCTTTGCCTATGGCATACTGATGTTCATAAATTCTTTTATACAATTCCCTTCCTGTTCTACCTACATAAAATGAGTTACAATCTACACATATAACTTTAAAATTATCAATTTGTGTAGTACAAAGATTTCTTATGGTGATTGCTGTGTACTAAGTAAGGGATGGAATTTTGCCCCAGCACAAAGGGCCAACAAACTTATCATGATTAATGAATTAAGAGACTATGTGAGAAAATTAAATCTCAAAGTATTGTTAGGAAGTCAGAAAGCTAATAATTGTGACTTCTATAAACCTAGCTGTTATAATCCACCTTTATGTAAAGAATTGGAAATGTTTCTTAATATATGTGAACTACAGATGTTAGAAATGTTAGAAGAAGATACAAAATACAAATACTATAATCTAACAAAAAAAGAGAAAAAATGTTTAGATGTCCTACTTAAAGACGAGAATATACTTGTCTTAAAAGCTGATAAAGGGGGAGCAATGGTTTTAATGGATAGGAAAGATAGTCAGTAAATATGCCTGAAATTAAGAAAGGTTTTTCACTTATAGAATCATGTATAGTAGAATGGTTCTATGCAGGTAGAATCAATGAAAAAATGAAAAGGAACATAACTAATAATAACCCGTTGATCAGTAGGATCTTTGGAATACCAAAAACCCATAAAAACATAGATTCTCCCCCTTTAAAACCAATAGTTGCTAGCAAAAATAGTAAATTAGAAGGGATGTCTATTTTTGTAGATAAACATTTACAGAAAGTAGTTCTGAAGGGAGTTACTTATGTAAAGGACAGTTATGACTGCATGGCAAAACCTAACAATATTAAGGTCTCAGAATCTGATATACTTGTAACATTAGATATAAATTCTCTCTATACTACGATTCCTAATAAGGAAGGTATGGAGATGGTTAGAATGGAACTATTGAAATCAACAGAATTTTCTATAAATACTATTAGTCTGCTAATGGAAATGATAGATTTAGTATTAAGTTATAATTATTTAGAATTTTATGATGAATTGTTTGTCCAAGTCAATGGGGTAGCTATGGGTGCGGCCTTAGCATCTAGCTATGCCAATTTATTCATGCAAGGCTGGGAAACAGCAAATATATTAGAAAGTAGGTTTGTGAAAAATATCATCAAAATGTTAAGATTTATTGACGATATTCTGATTATTTGGAGTGGGACGGTCGAAGAATTAAATTTGTTTTTGAAATATATTGACAATGTCTGTTCTTACATTAAGTTTTCATATAATATCAGTACTGAAAATATTAATTTTTTAGATCTCACTATATATAAAAAAGATGGAAAATTAGTGTCAAAAATATATAAAAAAGAATTTCAAAATAATATGTATTTACATTATTCAAGTTTACATCCAAAAAAAACTAAACAGAATATTGTCAAAGGACAAATAAAGAGAATAAGTAATCTAACAGATGATAATGAAAATTTTCATTTAGAAGCTGATAACTTCTGTGAAAGGATGTTAAGTAGAGGTTATCCCCAAGAAATGATTAAGGAAGTTATGACAGAAGAAATTGTAAATAGAAATAAAAATAAGAAAAAGAAGTTGAATAGAACATCTTCAGCAGATTTTACCACTGCTTTGGCAGTACAAAATAGTACTGATTCTTATGTCATCAAAAATATAGTAAGAAAAAATTGGGGAATTTTTAAAACCAATATTAATTTATTACAGAAATAGGCGACAAACCTAAGTTTGTGCAAAAAAAGAGCAAACAATTTTAAAGATTTTTTTCAAGGAAAATTAAATAAAATTAGAGTAGTAGAAGAAAGAAAAGGAATGTATATATTTTTTAATAGTAATTATTGTAGTTATTTATATACAGATAGGCATGAGATTTTTGTGGGCAAAACTAAGATATATGTTCCAGGCAGATTTACTTGTAAGTCAAAAAATGTTGTCTATTTAATAATATGTGTAGATTGTAACTCATTTTATGTAGGTAGAACAGGAAGGGAATTGTATAAAAGAATTTATGAACATCAACATGCCATAGGCAAAGGAGATGTCAAAAATGCTTTGGCAAAACATTATTTAGAAAGTAAATATAAGACTACTTTCAAATGTTTAGTTATAGATTTTATCCATCCCAATGTTACAAAGATAAATACTGAAGAAGAATTGGGGTGGCTTGAATACTGCTGGCAAGTGAGATCAAATGTGTGTTTTCCGCTAGGGTTAAATAATAGAGAGGAATTCATTATGCATTTAAAAAGGAAAGGTTTTAAACATTAGGTTAGTTTTCAGGTATACAGAATAGTTTAAGAATATTGTAGTTCAAACACACTTTAAACTGATAACTTTTAATTGGATTGCTTAATTGAAGCAGCTTATTAATTGCTAAGAGTATTTAAATGAAGCAGTGTGTTGTAACCATTAGTCTGAAGAAATCTCCCTTTGGAGAAGAAAGCGCTCACTTGTGGTTATATAACAGCTTAATTACGGCTTGTTTTTGTGTGTTTTATTGGATTTTATCCTGTGGATTTTACTTCGTGGATTAAACTTCTTTTTGTGCTATTCTGCCATCATTTCTTTTTGGATTTGTGCTTTGTTTTGAAGCATGCTGCTTTGCTCATCGCTATATCCTGGGTATTACTGGATACCCACTACCCTGATACTACCCCAGCCCATATCTGTGGAATTAAGATATAATATTGTCATATCCTGGGTATTACTGGATACCCACTACCCTGATACTATCCACATCCCAAATCTAGGGAATTAAAATAAAATATTGTCATGTCCTGGGTATTACTGGCTAGTCTTGAAAAGGCTCTTGAGCCATTAGCTTAGTAATCACCTATGAACCAAAACGGTAGTGCATCCTTACCTACAAAATGCCATCCTACAAGAATGTTTTCAAGGAAGGACTCAGCCAGGACTCCTCATTCCTCAGGCCTAAATCTGTGTACCCATACTTCGTGCAGAAGGGAAGGGGTACTACAGCAACTATTAAGTCTTTCCTCAACCTAAGAATCTCCCTGAAGATGGAGGGCATCTATGGAAGAGAATCTGGAGATGCTACAGACTACTCATTATTGTCCCCGTTGAATGACTGGGCTTCACAGCACTCTGTTCTCGTGATGACACTCAGTTATAGCCTGCAAGGTCGCAAATGGGTTCTTAAAAATGTTCAAAGAATGCAAAAGCATATATAAGAGAGTCCCCAGGTCCAGCTAGAACCCTCACAGTAGCAAAGTCTTTAGCCTAAATTGACAAGTGTGAAACATTTTCTTGATTGGAAAATCCTGGGAGGGGGTGCACTCTATATCAAACCATAGGTTTACAGCTAAGTAGAAATATTACAAATCAACAAGTACCAACAGTGAAGTCCACACGCATAAACAGTTCTGGGCTCTGTTGACTGCAGGTGATAAATAAGCCTGCATTACTCTAAAAATGATCTTTGTCATTAATTAATCAGTGAATGAAAAGTCCACCGAGCTAATAGTTAATAGCTTCAAGCAGGAGCTTGGGCCAGAAAATGCACACAGAGAAGATTGGTATCCTACCTGTGGCCTGTCTTCCTCACATCTTACAGCTTCAAATGAGTGGCATATTGAACATTTTTGCCCAAGATATTTTTTATGTACCTTTTTCCTGATTACATTTTGGTAAGGCACAAACGGTACAGAAAAGAACAGACAATGATAGTGAGAGAGCAGGGGTGGGTGTAATGCAAAATACCTAAACATAAAAAAGCTGCAGATGATCCTGCCCTGAGATATGGACTCTACATAAACACACAGATGATCCTGCCCTGAGATATGGACTCTGCATAAACACACAGATGATCCTGCCCTGAGATATGGACTTGACATAAACACACAGATGATCCTGCCCTGAGATATGGACTCTGCATAAACACACAGATGATCCTGCCCTGAGATATGGACTCTACATAAACACACAGATGATCCTGCCCTGAGATATGGACTCAACATAAGCATTATATGAGCATAAAGTACAGTTGTAAGTTGCACTTACTCATAGCAGTAGATATATGAATTCCTCATTGCTGCAGTAGCCTGAAGGCTATATGATTTGTGTCCTGCCCAAGACATAACTTCCAGCCAGCTTCCATAAGCTCTGTCTCCCTCCCATAGTTTGACTCTTGACTGCTGACTGGGCAGCCCTGTAGGGGAAAATCATCAATCAGAGTGAAGATTCTTCAGGACTTTCTTGCTCAAAGGTTAGGACAGAGTGCACTCATCCTGAACCAGTAAAATATATAACAATTTTATACCTCAACAAGTAAATATATATAAAAGTAGGGCATTGGAGAGTTGGTGTAGTTACTGCAGCAGTGAGGAATTTGAATATCTGCTGTTATGAGTAAGTACAAGATATGCAACTGTACTATCTTTATCATTCCGCTGCTGCAGTCACCTTTAGGCCATATGGATCGACTAACACAACATATCCAATCTGGGAAAAGGAAGGTTATGGATCCAGGAGTTCTTGGAAAAGCTCCTAAAAACCCTGTCCTTGATGTGGAGAAAGGATCCAGTCCGTAATGCCTTATAAAGGCAGGTACACACAGGACCGTGCAGCTGCCACTAGAATACCGTTAGCATCCATTTCCTTGCAATATGCCATCAAAAAAGACAAGATTCTAGTAGAATGAGCCTTTGTACTGCCTGGCACTACTTCACCATAGTAGGAATAACAAAAGGCAATATCTGAGGCCAGCCATCCACAAATACTCTATTTTGACACAGATTGTCCTTTCTTTGTCTCACCATTAGAACAACTGATTAGTTATTTGTCTCTTATGGACATAGATCTGCCAAGACAATAACTGAACATCCTGTGCACATCTAGAGTATGAACAATCCTATCTCTCTAGTTCTGAGTATGCAGATAGAACATTATTTCAAAGTAAACTCTGAAAAAACACTTGGGATGTATAAGGAATTTGCTGCTAATGAGACTCTGTCTGTATGGAACATCAGACAGGTTCATAGGTGTGTTGTACTAGGCTAATGGCCCTGGAGCCTTTACAAGCCTAGCCCATAGAAGTGCCCTGGCATTGTGCTGCTCGGCATTAGTAGGGTTCACATACCATTAGAGCCAGCAACACATATTCTTCTTGTAGATGTCAGAGCAATGAAAGGAACAGATTTTCATGTAATATACCCTAACATCTGCTTGATGAGCAGGTTCAGACAGAGATATGGTTAAATTTTCTAGCAAAAAGTTAAGAATCCAGGGAAGGGAAACCTGTTTATGAGGAGGTCTGAGGTGTAAAACTCCCTTAAGAAACTGTTTCACTAAAAACATAGAAGAAAGTGGAGATCCATGAGCAGAATTGTTGAACTGGCCACAAGACATACTTTTATAGAGGAGTAAAACAGGCCAGAGGATAGTAACTCATACAAATATTTGAGCACCAGTGGTACATAATCCCTGATATGGCCCTGGGGGTCTAATTCATAACAACAAAAAACAACTCACCTGAAGATGAAATCACCCAGACGAGATGTCCAAAACCTGATTTTAATGAATGACCATATTGCCAAAACTTTTCTCAGGGTAACTACCCAGTCAACCTTCATTGGGAAATTTGCCCTTTTCCCCACTGTAGTGTGATCTCAGTGTTGGTATATTTAGTTAGGGGGTGTGGGGATGCAAGGCCCCCACATTGGGGGGTATGAGTGGCGTAGCCCTCCCAGCTGGGTGGGTTGGAGATACTGCAGTGTGTTTCTTCTTAAAATGTTGTTCAACTGGATACTTACCCTGAGAAAAGTTTCAGCAATACAGTCATTCATTAAAATCAGGTTTTGGACATCTCATCTCGGGGCTTTCAAGTAAGTGGGTTTTCATTCTTATGAAGTAGACCTGGCCCTGATATTGGCTAGGTACCAATGTGAAAACAATTCTCCTCTTGCCAATATAAGACTTCCTACTAGTAGGTTTTCGTGACTCCTTTAGTACATGTTGCACATCTTCCAGAAGGAGGTGCCTATAAGGAATTAGAATTAAATCACCCAAGCAATCTGTTGAAGATGATGGACATTGGGGTGAATTAAATTCCCCATTATGTACAAAAAGGTCCAGTTTGTGAGGAAGCTTGTGGCAACTGTCCTTGGCAAATTCCTTAAAAGGGAGAACTATTGTTACCTGTGCCAAAAGAAAGTCACCACAATGATTTTTGGTGAGTAACAATCTTCAGTCTTACCCTGGAGATCAGTAGAAAAGCTGGAAAATTCATAAAGGAACATTCTCATCCAATGCAATGAAAATGCATCTGATTTCCAGGCTTGCTTGGAAGGAGGTCTGGACCAGAATTTCAGTTGTCTGTTTTGTAAGGAGACAAACAGAGCTACTTGAGGTGTTCCCCACAAATGGATTGATTCCTGGAAGATTCCTTCATTTAATTTCCATTTCTGGGTATTGGTCCTTGTTCTTCTCAGCTTGTCTGCCACTATGTTTTGCTCTGAAAGAATGTAAGATGGTTGGATGATTAAGGTAGGCTAAAGAGGTACATGCAAAGCCATTACAGGTAGCCTACACAAAGGATATGACCAGATCATTATGCTGTCTGTAATGATCTGAAAACATCCAGGGGACCACGGATGGTGACGATTTTAAGGAATGGATAACCACCATCTCTTTGACATCGATGCACTTTGATGTGCCTGAGGAATTTTACAGGCCTTGCACCTTTACCCCCACAGAAACTGCACCCAAGTGAAATTTGCTGTGCCTGATGTGCCTGATGTCACAGATTAGCTTGGAGGGACAGGAGAACATAGGAGACCTTGATTTGCTTTGAGCCTCTCGTGTGCAATCCGGTAAGAGGAATCATAATAATCACAGGGGCCGTGAACCCCAGGATCCCGAGATTCTCTCTGGCTGAAGTCCGAGAATGATTTGAAAAGCTTAGGAAAAATTTCAAATAAAATCCACCTTCTCTGTCAAAAAAGCCACTTGCTGTTGGGTGCATGACAAGGCATCTAGGAAGGCAATCCTGCGTGAAGGAGGTCAAGGAGGGCTTCTGAACATTTATTTAGAACAGTAGATTGGTGAGGAGAGAAGAAATCCCCTATAATTGATGCGACATCTGTGCAAAGATGCATAAGTTATCTAAGTGAGAAATATGTGAATGCCATTCAGTCTGCAATGAGCTACTGGAGGCAGACACTGTAAACTCCCTTGGACCTGTAGATAACCCAAAGGGTAATGCAGATAACTGATAATGTGATCCAGACACAGAAAATCTGATAAATGTGATAGTTTCAGAAATTTTATAAAACCTATATGCCTTTTGGGAACTTAAGGTCAAGAATCAGGATTGTTACAGGTGGCATTAAGCGCATCTTCCAAGGCTGGCACTGTTGGAGAAATGTGTGTAGAATGTGTCACATCTGCTTGTAACATATAATACCTTCTCATTTCATGAGGGAACATACATTAGTTGCCATAAAAAAATACCATATTCATCCTGAATAATGTTTGAAATTAAACTTCTTGTAAAGGAGGTTGTGAAGACCACATTTTCTCCAAATCAGAGATTTCGGCTTGGGAATCCTTTGACACCTCTTCCTCAGGAATGTTTCTGCTGAAATCTTTTATCAGGTAAGGATTTCTCAGCACTTGGATTAACAGCACTTAACATCCGCACTAAGATAAAATCAAACAGCATCTTCCAGAATGTCTCTCTAACCCAGAAGAGATGGTTCTCCCATGCACAGATTGGAGACTGGAACAGTTGAAGAGGGTGTAGCTGACTCCTGATTCATAGCAGATGAAAGGACAACACCATAGGAAGCCAGGCAGGTGAGTGAGTGGTCTGAGGAATGAATCTAATGGCCACTGCAGAATCACCTACTATTGGCTGATGTATTGACTAGGCCCTGAAAATTGGCAATGGCTCTTTTTTAAGTTTTTTTTTTCTTTCTAAGTAAAGTGAGAGTTGAATCAAAAGGAGTGAGTCAGTATCCATGCTGTGACCAAGGAGAATGTTTCAAATGTGGTAAGCTTTGTTGGACTACATCAGTCAGAAGATAAGTTGTCAAACAGTATTCAAAGCAGCACACCTACACTCACGGTTTTCTAAACACAGTAATATGTGAGCAACACTTTAAATTCCTGTTAGAAACCTCTTGTTAAACAACTCAGTTTGATAGGAAAAAAATGGCAGGTAAGTTGTCATGCAGTGAACACAAGCACTAACACACCCAGTAATCATTTCTGACCAAATAAAGCACTTACAGACACCAAACTTTTAAATAAAGTTCTTAAAGTTTACACAAGAAGTAATTTTGTTATAAAATAGTCCCCAAAACAGCTTAATGTAAAAATAATGGTCCCTGAGAGGAAGTTTCTGACATTATAAAGATAACTGGTTTCTTAAATGGGGAATACCTCTTAAAAACCCTATTAAAATAAACAGCTAATTTTTAGGGCAGTTTTCTGTATGGATTTGGCAACTTTAGCCAGGGATCTTGAGTACATCCAAACGGAAATCCAAAGTATCCACTGAATTCCACTGAAAATAAGTATATTTCTGCTTGCATTTCATTTTGTGAATTGTATTTAACTGTACTGCTGCTTCATTTCTGCTGCTTTTTGCTGTTCTGACTGTTATTCTGCACTTTGTGTTTTGTAATACCTCTACCTTATTTAGCATAGGCTAAATTCAGGCTTGCTAAATCTAGACTGTTTGGTATCACTTGAGCATTAAAACCAGCCATCTTAAATTAAGAGGGACCTCCTGCACCCTTGTGGCAGAAGTGTGTACCCCAGGACCAATCTGAGATGAGGATTGCTGGAAAAATGCTCAGTTTTGGGCTTTTCTATTGGGTAATTTGTGTTAAAACTGTTTTATTTTGCTTCTATTTAAGCCTTGCATTTGCTCGTAGCTGCGCACTGTACAATGGGGTTTAGCTCTGTGGTGTGTAGACACAAATGCCTTGGAAGACAATTTTTCCCAGATATTTGCTGGTAAACCATCTCAAACTATCCTGCTGCTCTCCAAGTAACTCAGCTGAGCACTGAGAGGCATTGTCGCATTTTTAGTCCTCAGCCTACTACAGAATAGACCCCTTGGATAATCCTAGAGCAAAACATGGTCTACCTAGCCCACTCCCCATGAGTAATTAAGGTAAAATCCTGCTACAATGGACGATCAGTTTCCTGCAATTTTTCCAGCCAGCCTGATTGACATGGGCTTCCTGAGGCAGTGTAGTAACTGCCACATGTATACTGACAACCCACTTACTCCTAAAACAAGCAAAATACAATATGTGAGATATATATATATATACACTACGAATTTGGAATCAATTTTCTAAGGTTAAAATAAGCCAAACATCAAACAGGTTGCTAGCACAATGACGTCACCTCTCGCACATAACAAGCACACAACACATGAACCCACATATGTGAAGATTCTCAATAGAAGCCTACCAAAAGATCAGAGACCTCCCAAGCGCAAACCTATTGCACACTGCAGAACCAATAGAATCAACTACACTTAAAAACATACACACCAGTGCATCAACTAATAAGCCACTAAGGCAAAACACTTCAAAACCAAATTCCCTGGTCAAAGGTGACTCCATAGTGAGACACACAGATGTCCCCCTCACCAGGCTGGACAATGAAAAGGTCACAGTTAGCTGCCTGTCAGATGCCAGGATCTGTCAAATCACACATGCATTCAAGTCACTCAAAAAGTACCATTATGACTCTGTTATAGTCCATGTTGGAGCGAATGACTTGAGAATCTCTCACTATATGAAGAGAGACATGACTGAACTCTCTGATTATGTGTTATAGGCAGGTAAGTCCATAGCCCTAAGCAGAATTCTACCGTCACCCAGGATGATGGCTCAGTATAAACAAAAAATGACTGACTTCAACAATTGGCTTAATTTCTGGTGTCAATCCAGGGGGCTCCAGTATCTGTCAACCTGGGAGGATATGGTCGACAGACCACGCTGCTTTGCCAGGGATGGTCTTCACCTGTCACTTCTTGGCTTTCGGTTACTGGCAAAAGTACTTGCCTCCCCATAGTGTCTTTTTTTTAGGCAACCTCACAACAACAAAATTTCGATATAATAAAATTCACTTGAGACAAACTCAAGGTCATGCTGCTTAATGCTAGAAGTCTAAACTAGAAACTGCACTCTGGAAGCACTACTCACCATGGAAGATGCTGATGTTTGTACAGTCACTGAGGCATGGTTCAAGACTGCAGAGAGCACCCCAGCTATGCAAGGCTACAATACCTTCCGCACATTCAGACCTCACAATGAGTGTGAAAGAAACAGAGGGGGGCGTATCATCTTCATTAAAAAATCAAAGGGGGAGGCGTACCCATCTTCATTAAAGAATCAAAGGGGGGGGCGTACCCATCTTCATTAAAGAATCAGAGGGTGTACCCATCTTCATTAAAGAATCAAAGGGCGTATCCGCCTTCATTAAAGAATCAAAGGGGGGGGGTATCCATCTTCATTAAAGAATAAAAGGGGGGGTGTATCATCTTCATTAAAGAATCAAAGGGGGGGGCGTATCCGTCTTCATTAAAGAATCAAAGGGGGGGCGTATCCGTCTTCATTAAAGAATCAAAGGGGGCGTACCCATCTTCATTAAAGAATCAAAGGGGAGGGCGTATCCATCTTCATTAAAGAATCAAAGGGGGGTGTACCCATCTTCATTAAAGAATCAAAGGGGGGCGTACCCATCTTCATTAAAGAATCAAAGGGGTGTATCCATCTTCATTAAAGAATCAAATTGGGGTGCCCATCTTCATTAAAGAATCAAAGGGGCGATCCATCTTCATTAAAGAATCAAAGGCGTATCATCTTCATTAAAGAATCAAAGGCGTATCCATCTTCATTAAAGAATCAAAGGGGTGTACCCATCTTCATTAAAGAATCAAAGGGGGGGCGTATCCATCTTTATAAAAGAATCAAAGGGGGGGCGTATCCATCTTCATTAAAGAATCAAAGGGGGGGGCGTACCCATCTTCATTACAGAATCAAAGGGGGGCGTATCCGTCTTCATTAAAGAATCAAAGGGGGGGCGTACCCGTCTTCATTAAAGAATCAAAGGGGGGCTTATCCGTCTTCATTAAAGAATCAAAAAGGGGGCGTACCCGTCTTCATTAAAGAATCAAAGGGGGGCTTATCCGTCTTCATTAAAGAATCAAAGGGCATATCCATCTTCATTAAAGAATCAAAGGGGGGGCGTATCCATCTTCATTAAAGAATCAAAGGGGGGCTTATCCGTCTTCATTAAAGAATCAAAGGGGGGGGCGTACCCATCTTCATTAAAGAATCAAGGGGGGGCGTATCCATCTTCATTAAAGAATCAAAGGGGGGGCGTATCCATCTTCATTAAAGAATCAAAGGGGGGTGTATCCGTCTTCATTAAAGAATCAAAGTGGGGGCGTATCATCTTCATTAAAGAATCAAAGGGGGGGGTGTATCCGTCTTCATTAAAGAATCAAAGGGAGGGCGTATCCGTCTTCATTAAAGAATCAAAGGGGGGGGTGTATCCGTCTTCATTAAAGAATCAAAGGGGGGGCGTACCCATCTTCATTAAAGAATCAAAGGGGGGTATACCCATCTTCATTAAAGAATCAGAGAGGGGTCGTATCCGTCTTCATTAAAGAATCAAAGGGGGGGCGTACCCATCTTCATTAAAGAATCAAAGGGGGGGCGTACCCATCTTCATTAAAGAATCAAAGGGGGGGCGTACCCATCTTCATTAAAGAATCAAAGGGGGGGTGTACCCATCTTCATTAAAGAATCAAAGGGGTGTATCCGTCCTCATTAAAGAATCAAAGTGGGGGCGTATCCATCTTCATTAAAGAATCAAAGGGGGGCGTCTTCATTAAAGAATCAAAGGGGCGTATCCATCTTCATTATAGATTCAAAGGGGGGGCGAACCCATCTTCATTAAAGAATCAAAGGGGGGGCGTATCCATCTTCATTAAAGAATCAAAGGGGGGGCATATCCATCTTCATTAAAGAATCAAAGGGGGGGCGTATCCATCTTCATTAAAGAATCAAAGGGGTATCCATCTTCATTAAAGAATCAAAGGGGGGCGTATCCGTCTTCATTAAAGAATCAAAGGGGGAGGGCGTATCCATCTTCATTAAAGAATCAAAGGGGGGGGCGTATCCATTTTCATTAAAGAATCAAAGGGGGGGTACCCATCTTCATTAAAGAATCAAAGGGGGGGCGTACCCATCTTCATTAAAGAATCAAAGGGGGGGCGTACCCATCTTCATTAAAGAATCAAAGTGGGGGCGTATCCATCTTCATTAAAGAATCAAAGGGGGGGCGTACCCATCTTCATTAAAGAATCAAAGGGGGGGGCGTATCCATCTTCATTAAAGAATCAAAGGGGGTGTACCCATCTTCATTAAAGAATCAAAGGGGGGCGTACCCATCTTCATTAAAGAATCAAAGGGGGGGTGTATCCGTCTTCATTAAAGAATCAAAGGGGGGCGTATCCTTCTTCATTAAAGAATCAAAGGGGGGGCGTACCCATCTTCATTAAAGAATCAAGGGGGGGCGTACCCATCTTAATTAAAGAATCAAGGGGGGGCGTATCATCTTCATTAAAGAATCAAATAGGGGGGCGTATCCATCTTCATTAAAGAATCAAAGGGGGGGGCGTACCCATCTTCATTAAAGAATCAAAGGGGGGGCATATACATCTTCATTAAAGAATCAAAGGGGGGCATACCCATCTTCATTAAAGAATCAAAGGGGGGCATACCCATCTTCATTAAAGAATCAAAGGGGGGGCGTACCCATCTTCATTAAAGAATCAAAGGGGGGACGTACCCATCTTCATTAAAGAATCAAAGGGGGGGGGCGTATCCATCTTCATTAAAGAATCAAAGGGGGGGCTTACCCATCTTCATTAAAGAATCAAGGGTACTCCATCTTCATTAAAGAATCAAAGGGGGGGCGTATTCGTCTTCATTAAAGAATCAAATTGAGGGGGCGTACCCATCTTCATTAAAGAATCAAAGGGGGGGCGTAACCATCTTCATTAAAGAATCAAAGAGCGTGCGTGTCATCTTCATTAAAGAATCAAAGGGGGGCGTATCTCTCTTCATTAAAGAATCAAAGGGGGGTGTACCCATCTTCATTAAAGAATCAAAGGGGGGCGTATCCATCTTCATTAAAGAATCAAAGGCGGGGGCGTATCCATCTTCATTAAAGAATCAAAGGGGGGGCGTACCCATCTTCATTAAAGAATCAAAGGGGGGGCGTATCCGTCTTCATTAAAGAATCAAGGGGGGGCGTACCCGTCTTCATTAAAGAATCAAAGGGGGGCTTATCCGTCTTCATTAAAGAATCAAAGGGGGGGCGTACCCATCTTCATTAAAGAATCAAAGGGGCATATCCATCTTCATTAAAGAATCAAAGGGGCGATCCATCTTCATTAAAGAATCAAAGGGGGGGCGTATCAGTCTTCATTAAAGAATCAAAGGGGGGGCATATCATCTTTATTAAAGAATCAAAGGGGGCATATCCGTCTTCATTAAAGAATCAAAGGGGGGTATCCGTCTTCATTAAAGAATCAAAGGGGGGGCATATCCGTCTTCATTAAAGAATCAAAGGGGGGGCATATCCATCTTCATTAAAGAATCAAAGGGGGCGTACCCATCTTCATTAAAGAATCAAAGCGTATCCATCCTCATTAAAGAATCAAAGGGGGGGCGTATCCGTCTTTATTAAAGAATCAAAGGGGGGGCATACCCATCTTCATTAAAGAATCAAAGGGGGGGGCGTATCCATCTTCATTAAAGAATCAAAGGGGGGCGTACCCATCTTCATTAAAGAATCAAAGTGGGGGGCGTATCCGTCTTCATTAAAGAATCAAAGGGGGGGGCGTATCCGTCTTCATTAAAGAATCAAAGGGGGGCGTACCCATCTTCATTAAAGAATCAAAGGGGGGGCGTCCCCATCTTCATTAAAGAATCAAAGTGGGGGCGTACCCATCTTCATTAAAGAATCAAAGGGGGGGCGTACCCATCTTCACTAAAGAAACAAAGGGTGGGCATATCCATCTTCATTAAGGAATCAAAGGGGGGGCGTATCATCTTCATTAAAGAATCAAAGGGGGGGCGTATCCATCTTCATTAAAGAATCAAAGGCGAACCCATCTTCATTAAAGAATCAAAGGGCGTATCCATCTTCATTAAAGAATCAAAGGCACCCATCTTCATTAAAGAATCAAAGTACCCATCTTCATTAAAGAATCAAAGTGGGGGCGTACCCATCTTCATTAAAGAATCAAGGGGGGGGCGTACCCATCTTCATTATAGAATCAAAGGGGGGGCATATCCATCTTCATTAAGGAATCAAAGGGGGGGGCGTATCATCTTCATTAAAGAATCAAAGGGGGGGCGTATCCATCTTCATTAAAGAATCAAAGGGGGGCCGAACCCATCTTCATTAAAGAATCAAAGGGGCGATCCATCTTCATTAAAGAATCAAAGGGGGGCATATCCATCTTCATTAAAGAATCAAAGGGGGGCGTACCCATCTTCATTAAAGAATCAAAGGGTATCCATCTTCATTAAAGAATCAAAGGCGTACCCATCTTCATTAAAGAATCAAGGGGCGTATCATCTTCATTAAAGAATCAAAGGCGTATCCATCTTCATTAAAGAATCAAAGGCGAACCCATCTTCATTATAGAATCAAAGGGGGGGCATATCCATCTTCATTAAGGAATCAAAGGGTATCATCTTCATTAAAGAATCAAAGGGCGTATCCATCTTCATTAAAGAATCAAAGGCGAACCCATCTTCATTAAAGAATCAAAGCGTTTCCATCTTCATTAAAGAATCAAAGGGGCATATCCATCTTCATTAAAGAATCAAGGGGGGGCGTACCCATCTTCATTAAAGAATCAAAGGGGCGTATCCATCTTCATTAAAGAATCAAAGGGGGGGCAAACCCATCTTCATTAAAGAATCAAAGGGGGGCGTACCCATCTTCATTAAAGAATCAAAGGGGGGCGTATCCATCTTCATTAAAGAATCAAAGGGGGGGCATATCCATCTTCATTAAAGAATCAAGGCGTATCCATCTTCATTAAAGAATCAAAGGCGTATCCATCTTCATTAAAGAATCAAAGGGGCATATCCATCTTCATTAAAGAATCAAAGTATCCATCTTCATTAAAGAATCAAAGGGGGCATACCCATCTTCATTAAAGAATCAAAGGGGGGCGTATCCATCTTCATTAAAGAATCAAAGGGGTATCCATCTTCATTAAAGAATCAAAGGCATATCCATCTTCATTAAAGAAACAAAGGGGCCATATCCATCTTCATTAAAGAATCAAAGGGGTGTATCCATCTTTATTAAAGAATCAAAGGTGTATCCATCTTCATTAAAGAATCAAAGGCGTGCCCATCTTCATTAAAGAATCAAAGGTGTATCCGTCTTCATTAAAGAATCAAAGGCGTATCCATCTTCATTAAAGAATCAAAGGGTGTATCCATCTTCATTAAAGAATCAAAGGCGTACCCATCTTCATTAAAGAATCAAAGGCGTATCCATCTTCATTAAAGAATCAAAGGGGGGGCGTATCCATCTTCATTAAAGAATCAAAGGGGGGGTGTACCCGTCTTCACTAAAGAATCAAAGGGGGGGGCGTATCCATCTTCATTAAAGAATCAAAGGGGGGCGTATCATCTTCATTAAAGAATCAAAGGGGTGTATCATCTTCATTAAAGAATCAAAGGGGGGGCGTACCCATCTTCATTAAAGAATCAAAGGGGGGCGTATCCATCTTCATTAAAGAATCAAAGGTACCCATCTTCATTAAAGAATCAAAGGCGTATCCATCTTCATTAAAGAATCAAAGGGGGGGCATACCCATCTTCATTAAAGAATTAAAGGGGGGTGTATCCATCTTCATTAAAGAATCAAAGGGGGGGTGTATCCATCTTCATTAAAGAATCAAAGGGGGGGCGTATCCATCTTCATTAAAGAATCAAAGGGGGGGTGTATCCATCTTCATTAAAGAATCAAAGGGGGGGCGTATCCATCTTTATTAAAGAATCAAAGGGGGGGGCGTATCCATCTTCATTAAGGACAAATACACTTTGAGACTGGTTAAACAGTACAATTCTCTTGAGCTACTCCAAGTCCAACTAACAATAGGCAAAACCCCCTTCCACATTATTGTTAGCTACAAGTCCCCCACCATGAAGGAAGAGAAACACACTGCTTACCTGATCTTACTACAGTCACTCGCAAATAGACAAACACCTTGGCCATGGGTGATTTTAACTGTCCTTCCATAGACTGGGAGACACACACGACCACTAACATGCTCACCCGGAGGCTCCTGGACTTTGGAACAGATAGTCTGTACTCCCACAAAGGGCTCAAATGTCCCAGACTTAGTACTCACCAACATGCGGGTCACTGCATTACCCCTTATGTGTTGCCCTCCCTGGTAAGGTCTGATCATAAATCAGCCTTGTCTTGAAGTAATGATCGGACCCAACCACCTTCCCCCCCCCGAGCAAAAATAATGAAAAATTTCTCCAAAGCAAACTACAGCCTACTAAGTGATGGTGTAAAGAGTTTCAAATGCCCTGGTAACACAGCAAAGAAAGACTTGTATGCAGGGGTGTACAAATGCCTTGTATGACCACTTACACAACTGTATAAACACGGCTGTACCTGAATGTATCAAAAGCAGTGACCACTTACACAACTGTATAAACACGGCTGTACCTGAATGTATCAAAAGCAGTGACCACTTACACAACTGTATAAACACGGCTGTACCTGAATGTATCAAAAGCAGTGACCACTTACACAACTGTATAAACACGGCTGTACCTGAATGTATCAAAAGCAGTGACCACTTACACAACTGTATAAACACGGCTGCACCTGAATGTATCAAAAGCAGTGACCACTTACACAACTGTATAAACACGGCTGTACCTGAATGTATCAAAAGCAGTGACCACTTACACAACTGTATAAACACGGCTGTACCTGAATGTATCAAAAGCAGTGACCCCTTACACAACTGTATAAACACGGCTGTACCTGGATGTATCAAAAGCAGGTCCTCATGAAAAAACAAGCCACCTTGGCAGACCTCAAGTATAAATAGGGTATATAACAAGATGAAGAAACTAATGTCTAAGAACAAGAGGGAACTGATTCAGCACAGGAAGAACACCTTCCACAGCTTGAACAAGTAAATCAGATATCTTGTAAAGTCCTCTAAAGGTAATTATGAAGATAAATTAGCATTCCTAGCCAAAAGTAATCATAAGGCATTCTTTAGCTACTTTCGAAATCTAAAAAAGAAGTTATGTACTCACCATAATATTCCATCTGAGTTGCCCATCTTCATTTATCCTTGACCATTGGGCTTGGTTCCGAGAATCGGAACCATATTGGTTGTTTCCACATCTTGCCTTGAATCGTCTTGAGCTTCAACTCTACCAACACTGCATCTCTCTTAGTTACCACAGATCGAGTTTGCAGATTACAACAAGACAGACATAAGAACAGGAGGACTGATGAAAACTATATTTGCTATGTAAAACTAGTCAAACATGGAGGTATGTATCCTATCCGTTCCACCAAAGGACATTACAAAGGCCGGAGGAAGGAAGGAGGAAGGGAAGTCAAGGATGAATGAAGATGGACAACTCAGATGGAACGTTATGGTGAGTACAGAACTTCTTTATCTGAAGTTGTCAATCTTCATTTTATCCTTTACCAATGGGACAGAGTTACCAGCTACATTAGATCTTGGCCGGACTCAAAGAAGGACATTCATGAGCACCACTGAATCAAAGGCCGGTCTTCCCCTGGAGACCAGGTCCAATTTGTAATGAATAATAAAGGTATGAGGGGACACCCAAATTGCTGCTGCACAAATGTCATCCCTGGAAGCTTGAGACTGAAACCTGCTGATGGAGCTGTAGATCTTGTAGAGAGAACCTTTACATTCTCGGCAAATCACTTTTCTTGTTGTCATAAATAAAGGATATACAGTCTTTCAGCCATCTTGCCAAGGTTACTTTCCTGACTGGTTTGCCAATTTTGGTACTTGAGAAGGAAACAAATAATTGGTCTGATTTCTGCATATCTTTTGTTCTGTGCAGGCAAAAAGTAACTGTCTGTGAGCATGTAGTTAGTGTAGGGAGTATTATCCTTTACTGGAAAAGGTGGGAAAGAATACTGGAAGATTAACTCTGATTAATACTAGTGTCTGACACTGCCTTAGGAAGAAAGGAGGGATTTCCCCTCAAGGCAACACTGTCTTTATGAAAAATCAAGTATGGTGTCTTGCAAGATAAAGCTTGAATTTCTGAAATCCTCCTGGCAGAAATTATTGTCAAAAGGAATAAGGTTTTCCAAGATAAGTATTTAAGGTCACATTAGGCAGAAGGTTCAAAGGGAGGCCGAACAATGGATTGTAATACTAAAGTAAGATCCCAGGGAGGAATAGTATCCTTAAAAGTGGGTTTCAACAAAAGAGTTCCTTTTAAAAATGCATTGCATAACTTAAGAGAAGCTAGGGAATTATTCCCAAAACCATTATGAAAGTTCAAAACCACTGCCAAATGAATTTTAATAGTAGAAGGAGAGGCTCCTGCATCAAAAAGAGAGAATAAAAATTCTAAAATCTTTTCGATGGGTGCTGAAAGGGAGTCAATATTTCTTTTGTGGGGCCAAAAGGTAAATCTCTTCCATTTACTCGTATAGAGTTTACGGGTGGGTGGCTTATAAGAGGTTAGTAAAAATCTGCGTACTGGAGAGGGAAGTTTAACTTGCCTGGCAATTATTGGTACTGGAGGAACCATGCTGTCAGCCTGAGGTTCTGAATGTTTGGGTGAATCAAGTTTTCTGGATGAGAGTGGAGGTCAGGAGTTGGATCCAGAGTCCAAGGTTCATTTATCCAGTAAGGCCAGAGAAAGGGAAACCATATTTGTCAAAGCCAATAAGGGGAAACGAGGATTACTCTGCTCTTCAACTTTATGGCTTTCTGAAGGAACTTTGGAATTAAGGAAAATGGG
Source organism: Protopterus annectens (assembly GCF_019279795.1). Classification (NCBI taxonomy): domain Eukaryota; kingdom Metazoa; phylum Chordata; order Ceratodontiformes; family Protopteridae; genus Protopterus; species Protopterus annectens. Next base: position 10,127,653 of record NC_056732.1, on the reverse strand, counting down.
AGAAATATGTACAGAAGTCCGGGGGACCAATTGTGCAAAAGAGCATCCCCTAGGTGACTCTCCCGGTAGGGGGATTAGGGGAAAGTAGTTGCTGAACTTGTTGTTCAGGGGTGAGGTGAAGAGGTCACAGTAAGGATGTTCCTATTAGCAAAAAATCATTCTCGCCACTCTTGGATTGCGGGTTCACTTGTGAGGTAGAAGAATAGACGTGCTCAGTTTGTCTGCTGTCACCTTGGAGCTCCGCATGATATGTTTTACTATCAGAAATTGGTTGGAAGAAATTGCTGACTGCCACACTCTAGTGTTTCTCAACATAGAGGGTAAGACTTTGTTCCCCCGTTTGCTGATATACCAAACTACAAACAGACTGTCTGTCTGTCTGAATCACAATAGTTCCTACAGGGAGAACAGTTTGAAAGGCTTGCAACTATAAAAGCACTGCTCTCATTTCTAGGACATTGATATGCAAACTGGCATTAATGGAAGACCAAGTGCCTTGGACAGTCTTGCCCAGATAATGCTTCCCACCCCATTTGGGAGGTGTCTGTGGTCACTATAACCTTGGGCTGCTGTGGGACAAAGGGGCAGCCTAGAAGAATGTCCTCGGAGTGCATCCACCAAGCTAGATCTTTTCTGCAGATTGGTAATTAAAATCTGATCTTACATAGGCTGGTGAAGTACTGACTACTGAGATGTAAGTATCCATCGAAGAATTTGCATATGAAGAACTAGCATTACTGTCATGGCCACTGAACCTAGGGCTTGTAATACTAGATGGGAAGTACTTGCTGTTTTGTATCTTTCAAACTTGCTCCCAGATGAATGTTCTCGTATTCAGCATTCCTCCCAAGAACTCTAAACTTTGAATTGGAATCAGTTGAGATTTTTCGTAACTCATAGTAATTCCTAGGTTGGAACAAGTCTGAAGAACATAATCCCTTGCTAGTATCAACAGATGCCTGGTTGGAGTGGTAATGAGCCAGTTGTCCATATATGGAAACACCTGGAATCTTAACAGTCTCAGGTGAGCTGCTGCTGCTGCCATTCATTTGTTGAACACCCTGGGGGCTCTGGTGAGACTAAAGGTCAGAACTCTGAACTGATTGTGATTGGCTCTCAGCCCGAAGCAGAGGAACCTTCTGCAATGACTGTCTAATTTTATGTGGTAAGATGCATCCTGAAGGTTTATCAAGCACATCCAGTCATCCTTCTCCAAAAAACGAAGAATAGACTGTACTGTGATGATCCAGAATTTTGTCTGCTGAACTGATTTATTCATTAGGGTGAACCAACATAGGTCTCCATTCCCGTCTTTTTTTGGCACTAAAAAGAATCTTGACTGAGTTCCGGACTCTATCTGGTCTGGTGGGACTTCTTGAATGACTCTCTTTTTCTAGCAGTCTTTGGATCTCTATGACTGCTGGTTTCCTCTGACTGGGTGGAACATCAGGGATTTTTTTTGAAAATAGGAGGGGGAAGAGAAAAGGGTATGACATAACCTCTAGATATAATCCCCCACACCCAAGAATCTGATGTAATTTCTAGCCAGGCATTTTGGTGCAGGGATAAGTGTCCCCTAACTGCCTCCAGAGGAAGGTAATCAGGCCTCTATTCAGGAATGCTGATAGGGTTCTCCAGAAAAGGAATGTCTGAAACACTGATTTTGTGGGTGACCTATGCAGCATGGGTGATGTCTTTCATTAGAGTCCCCCCCCCTGCCCCTAGGGTAACTTTTGCCATGTATGTCTTGAAAAGGCCCTCCAGATTTTTTAAACTACATTTTTTCGACCGTCTCTGATTCCTAGAAAAGGGTCTTTGAGGAGCAGGAAAACATATGCCCACAGCAGAAAGGATCTTTCCATTTTTCTAACACTGGGATAATGTTTCTGTAAACTTTGGGCCAAATAAGGGCAATCCGTCAAAAGGTGCACTGACGAATGAAGACTTAAATGGCTTTGCAAAGTCACAAAGTTGCATCTAAGCATGTCTCCTTATGGCTACACTTGAACCCGCTCCTCTGGTAGGCCCTTTTGCTGCATGGATGAATTAGAAACAAACTCCATAGTAGCACTAACTGAGAGGCAACTTTGTCTTGTACCTCCTCAGAGACAGCTCCTGTCAGCATATGTGAGAGTTCCTTGAGAAGATCTTTTTGAAGCCTGCTGAAACGTACAAGAAAATTCAAAAAACATAACAGGAAGGTCGATGAAAATCGGTTTGCCAAACCTATCCATCATCTGAGACTCTCTGTTAGGTGGATGGATAGAGGAACTTTCCTTAGCCAGTTCTTTATTCATGTCTGCTGCTAGAACCATGGCATCTAATGCTAAACATTTTGCCCAAAATTGTTTATCTTCAGGAGTGGATAAAATGTTGTCTGGCCTGCTAAGGATAGGCTCAATGGAGTTGGGCACCTTTCACGCCTGCTGAGCAATCAACTTCATAAGTTTATCAGTGGGTAGAGTCACCCAAGAGGTAGATGGGCAAGTACAAAAAGCCTGCAGGTATACTGATTCCTCAGGGGTAGGGTTATGGGACTTCCAATCACCCCTCTGTTTCAAAATTTCCAGGATGTCTCCAAAAGAGATCATCAGGGGGTGATTCGGGGACCCTTCTTCTTCATCAAAATCAGCATCTGCGAGGAATCTAAGTGATTCCTCTTGCACTTTTTCTTCAGAGGGACCTTTTCAAGGGGATGGTCTGGTGAAGTATCTGAAGAAGACAGAATTTGAATTTGAGTCTCCTGAGGTTTTAGTACTCGCTGTCCCAATGCAGGAGCAAACTGGATAACTGGACTTGAGGAAGGAATATGCTTTGAGGAAGAAGAGGTCAACTGAGTAGCCATGGCCCTCTCCATAGTCTCAGTTGAACCCGCTGAAGAGGGAAGGGAGCCCGGAACTGAGATAGACTGTCTCAGATCCATGGACACTCCCTGTTCCAACAAGACCGCTGGTACCAAACTAACCCTAGCTGAAGCCCCAAGGTGCAGAAACCACTCCAAAAAAGTTGGAGTTAACTTCTGCCCCTTGGAGCTGATCAGGTAGATACTGCACATCGAGGTCTCCGGATCCAACAAAGCCAAAGAACTCAGAGCTTGAATCGATGCCAAAATAACAGAGACTGTTGGAACTGATGCAACTGACACTAGACAACTCAAAGCTGAAATCTCCAAGGTGTTAGAGGAGGATTAGTTAATGGGGTGAAAGAACATTCAGCATCCAAGGGATTCAGAGACGAAGGAGCACCTGAAATTCCTCTCATCCATAAAATTTTCTTCACCAGTGTCTCCAAGTCAGTCTTTGTGTCTTAGGCTGCTGACGGGAGACTTGTGTCTGGCCTACAATGCAGTCTCTGACCCTGCCCTAATGAAAATGCTACACATCTGCAAGTCAAATGGAACAAAATTCCCTCACTCCAGGGAACTTAAGCTAGCCTGTGACATTAACAAAACATGCTGGACAGACAGATATGACTCCCAGAGATTGATGCTCCACTGGAAATAACTCCCAGTTCACGTGAAGCAGAACTCCTCAATGACTCTATTTAAGCAAAGATTAGACATTTGGATGGGAGACTGAAAATTCACCGCAGGAGTGGCACCTATGTCCCTCATGAACAGGAGCAGTCAGTGCTGACCACTGACTTGCAGATACAGAGCATCCAACATGGTTGATTAGGGAGCACGGTTAGGCTTGAAAGGCCCTAGGGCCATTAGCCTAGTAACTTCCTTTGTTCCTATGGAAGGGCTCCCCAATGAGGACTTATCTGCCAGAATTGAAGATGAAGGCTGGCTGCTACTCCTATAAAGCCTTTGAGCTGCTGCTTCAAGGAGTTGGCAAGAAAGTAATGAAGGGTCATCACTCTAACAGCTTACTTTCCCTCCACAAGGCTGCCCAATCAGCAGTCAAAGTGGAGATTTAGGAGGGAAATAAAGCTTTTGGAAACTGTCTGGTTGTTGTGTCCTGGGCTGTACACAACCCATATAGGGGAGGTTGAGGGGGAGAGAAGGGGTATAGTTGGAGCTGAATTTGTTGGCCAGTAGGTTTGCTGTATAGTACAGTTGTGTAAAATCTTACCATGACAGTAGATATTCTCCTCTTCACTGTTGTAGTATTCATAACAGAAGGGATCTCCTGCCAAGGATATCCCAATGTCTGGCCAGTATATCAAAGCCTTTAGTACTTACAGGCACTGGACGCTACACGTATGCTCCTTGTGTAAGGCATAGGGCATAAAGGTGATGTACGGATACACACGTTCAAAACTAAAAAAGCCCCAGGAGCAACAGAATGTCACTAGGGACAATGAAGGACATGTGCATCTAGGGCAAGAAAAGAGAGGAAAGCCCCTCATCCAGTAGGGAAAGAAGAACAGGCTAGAGCAGAAGGGGCTGGAACGAGACAGTGAATACTGCAACAGTGAAGAGAAGGACATCTACTGTTATAGTAAGATCTTACACACCTCTACTATGTCTTTCCATATCACTGTTGTAGGAATAATAAAAAAGCCCAACAAGGACCCTGGGAGGAGGATGGCACTGAAGAGCCCTATAGAAACCCATGCAAGCCAGCCCTAGCCCTGGAAATAAAATGCAACGTATAATGATTAGTGAAGGTATGGACAGAAGACCAAGTAGCAGCCTCAAGGCTGGAACTGGTGTCCAGTCCCTTGAAAAAAAGCATCAGAGAAGGCAAAAGCCCTGGTAGAATGAGCCTTTACAGCTGAAGAAACAGATTTACCAAGAAAGGAATAACAAAAACAAATGGCCTGGGAAATCCAGGAAGAAATGGTTTGCTTAGAAGCAGCCAAACTCAAAGACCTAGGATGAAAGGAAACAAAACGTTGCTCAGATTTGCGAATAACATTAGTCTTATCTAAATAATATCTTAGCTGTCTGCAAATCCAAGGCATGAAGAACCTTCTCACTAGCAGACTGTGGAAATGGAAAAAAGGAAGGTAAATGACTGGACTGATTAAGGGGCAACTTATTGACCACTTTGGGCATAAAAGAAAGATTAGTATGAAGAGACACCCTTTCTCTGTGAAAAACTAAAAAAGGAGGAACAGCAATGACAGCCTGAAGCACAGACACTTCTTAGCTACGTGATGGCCAAAAGAACAGTCTTCCAAGTACAATGTTGCAAGGAAGTGGAGGTAGCAGGCTCAAATGGAGCCCAAGACAATTTTTCAAGAACAAAACTGAGGTCCCAGGAAGGTAGAATTGGCTTCCTGAGAGGCCAGATATGGAGGATGCCTTTAAGAAATCATTGGACTTCAAATTTACAGGCCAGAGGAATAGCCAAGGGCATAGAAGCAGAAGTTGCTGACAGGTGAGTTTTAACTGAAGAATATGTTCACGCAGCATGGAGAGGATCACACAGATATTTAATTATTATTTATTTCCAGTCTGATTACCGGGGAAGTCCACTGGGCCAAGAGAGCTCGTTTTCAGTGGAGGCCCGGTGAGAAAAGCTCCATGAAACAGATTACAGTAAAGATAGCAGTCCAATAAAAATAAAAGTACACGTACAAATACATATCAAATAATACAAAGCGTCAGCAATACTGCCCATAGTGGAAAAATATCGTGCAAATTCACACAGTTAAAGTCAAAAGCTATTTACAATATTTAGAGAGTGTGAGAGATCATATGGAAATTAGCTATAGAAGGTTATAGCCAGCTGTAAGGTGCTTAGGAACTCAGGAGGATACCCTCCCAGGGGCTTTTGTTGAAGAGTTCTAGGTAGGGAGAATGCAGTTACATTTCCATTTGGAGGAGAGGTTGGTGTAAAGCTGAGTTTTGAAGTTGTTTGTGTTTGACATTGTCCTTAGTGTGGAAGGGACAGAGTTCCATTTCTTACCTGAGGAGAAGGGGAGGCGAAGTTGTCCAGCAGGACATTTAGGTTTGTGGACAGTAATTAAGTTTTGGTGTTCAGATCTGAGAGTTCTATTTGGGGTGCCTGGGGGAAGGATGTTAGAGCAAGGCATTTGGTTGGATTTAATATTGGTCTATGTGCTGCAGTGAGGTGGAGGAAGTCCAGGTAATTTGCGAATTCTAACCAGTTGAGGGATTGGAGGATAACACAGTGATGAGTGGAATGTTTGGCTTTGGTGGCAAATTTAGAAATTTTGTTATAACAGCTTTCAAGTTTGGAAGTAATGGAAGAGGATACGTTAGCTAGTAGCGGGGCACCATACAGAAGGGAGAGAAGGAGGTAAGAGGAGGCCAGAGTATGCCTGGTAGAAGTAGAAAGGAAGTGGTTGTTCTTGTATAGCATACCTAGTTTTTGGTGGCTTTTCTTTATATTTTGCTGAATATCGATGTTGAACTTGAGGTATTCCTCTATAGTTTCACTGAGTAGTTTGGCAAAGGGAACAACTTCGATCAGAGAGTTGCTTTGTTTAAGGACTTGGAAGGAATTTCTATCGAAAGAGAAAGATTTTGAGGGTGTGAATAGTAGAATTTTAGATTTGATAGCATTGAGAGAAAGGTGATTTTGGTGCATCCAGATCTCAGTAGTTGAGAAGGCAGTCTGAGTTTTAGATAGGAGTTCAGGGAGGTTAGAGGCAGAGCAGACAAGTGTAGCGTTATCTCCATATTGGATGACTTTGTCATTGGGAATAGCAGAGTAAAAGTTATTGATAAAGATATTAAACAGCAATGGTCCGAAGATGGACCCCTGTGGTACTCCAGTAGGGGTGGGTAAGAAAGGTGAGGTGCCTTTTTTCCATTTTACAGCCTGAAATCTATCTGTCAGATAGCTTGAGAACCAGAAAAGTGTGTTTTGGGAGAGATTTAGGTTTGAGAGGTGACTTAGAAGGTGTTTATGGGAAACAGTATTGAATGCTTTATAGGGATCTAAGAGCGCTGAGGATACTAAGGTCCCAGAATCTCGGGCTTGATTGACAGTTTATAAGAATGAGAGTAGAGCTGTTATGGTGCTATGTCCTGGTCAGAAGCCATGCTGGGTATGGGTAAGAAGTTGGTTTTTAGTCAAAAAAGGCATAAGTTGGAGGTGGACACATTTTTCTAGGATTTTGGAGATTGGAGAGAGAAGAGCTATAGGGCAGAAGTTTGAAATGTTAGTGTTTTTGCATCCCTTGTGGAGAGGAAGAATAAAGGTGGAACGCAAGAGTTTAGGGACATAGGATTCTTTTATGGATCTATTAATTAGGATACTAATTGGGAGAGCTATACCATTGGCAGCAGACTTAAGGAAGAGGGGATGTTGTCAGGTGCACTGGAGCAGGGTTTAAGTTTGGATAGAAGTCTTTTTATGTAGTTAATGGAGAAAGGTTTAAGCTCAGACATAGGGGGGGAATTATATGGGGACTTAGATGGGGTGGAATGTAGGAGAGATGGGTCATTGGGCCGGATATTGACTCTATAAAGAAAGTGTTGAATAGTGAGGCTAATTCGAGGTCAGATTTACTTGGGTCCAGACGGGGGTTATTTTTGGAGCCTGGGTTGAGGAATGAGTTCATGGAGTTCCAAAAAAGCCTAGGGTTTTGGGAATTTTTTGTCTTTGAAGATTTGTTTATTTGCAAAGTTACAGAGCTGTGTATATTGGAGAAGGGTTTTGGGAAGTTTATTCTTTTGGTAAAGCTTCCAGGATTTGTCTCTTTGATGTATAATTTGCTTTGTTTCTTTGGTTAGCCAAGGGGCAGTTATAGTTTTTTTCTTTTTCTCCTTGGTAGAGCTGGGGAGCCATGGGGCAGTTATAGTTTTTATTCTTTTTTTCCTTGGTGGAGCTAGGGAGCCATGGGGCAGTTGTAGCTTTTATTCTTTTTTTCCTTGGTGGAGCTAGGGAGCCAAGGGTCAGTTAAAGTTTTTATTCTTTTTTTCCTTGGTGGAGCTAGGGAGTCAAGGGGCAGTTATAGTTTTTATTCTTTTTTCCTTGGTGGAGCGAGGGAGTCACGGGGCAGTTATAGTTTTTATTCCTTTTTTCCTTGGTGGAGCTGGGGAGCCAAGGGGCAGTTATTGTTTTTATTCTTTTTTTCCTTGGTGGAGCTAGGGAGCCATGGGGCAGTTATAGTTTTTATTCTTTTTTTCCTTGATGGAGCTGGGGAGCCAAGGGGCAGCTATAGTTTTTATTTTTTTTCCTTGGTGGAGCTGGGGAATTTAGAGCGTCTAGGAAAGTAGAATTAAAGTGGTCTATGGCTTTATCGAGTGGAAGGGTTTTTAGAATGTTCCAATTCATTTGTTTGAGATAGTTAGAGAAGGTTTTGGGGTCAAATTTACTAAGGTTGCTGGTCTGAATTTATTGATGTTGGTGTGCATGGGAGGTGGTTGCATGGTAAATGAGAGGTGGTCACTAATAGAGTCAGGGTTAGTGCCAGAGCTGGTAATTATATTTGGATGGGTGACTAAGATCCACTCAAGAGTGGATTCTGTGGGATTTGTTTTCTTGGGTCTGGTGATGGAGTGGGTTACTTGAGTAAAGTTAAAGAGGTTAATGGACAGGGAGGGTATGGGACTGTTTATTTTATTCCAGTTGATGTTTACATTGCCTAGTATGCAAGTTTCAAGGTTTATTTCAGCGAGGCCCATTGGAGTATGTCTTCAAGGGTTGAGATGTTATTTCCGGTTGGGATATAAAGGGCGATGATACAGAGGCTTTTGTGATTATTCATTTTTAATAGACTGACTGTTGGTTCTGCATTGGCGAATTTAGGAATGGGGTTTGGTAGGGGAATTAAGGTAAGTAGACTGGAATAAGTTAATGCAACACATCTGCCTTTTTTCTTTGGGCTGTCACATCTAAGAATGTGAAATCCAAAGGGAAGGATTTCAGAGTCAGAGATGTGGGGTTTGAGCCAAGTTTCAAAAATGGCTGCAATGCCAAGTTGGTTATGACTTAACCATGCTTGAAACGGATGTGCTTTGTTGTTGAGACTCTGGGCACGGGGTGTGAAAATTTAAGAGTATTGTAGGGGGATGAAAGGTTAGAGGAAAGGGGGGGTAATTGTTATTTGTAGGTGGGTTAGGTCCAGGGTTGGGGTGAATGTCTCCAGCTAAGACAAGGCTATTGAAGGAAGTTATTTTAGCGTGTTTTGGTTTGGATTTAGGGTAGTCTGGATGGTTTAGTATTTGTTTAAGAGTAACTGTCTTAGCAGTAGTGGAAATAATTTTAAGATTAAAAAGGTGCAGAGGGTTGAGCTGAAACAGAGAGAAGTTGATGGAAAAGAAATGATTATTTATGTGAGGGAGGAGATGTTTTGTGCGGGAGTATGGTAAGGAGTAGAGAGTGGAAGTTGATTGAAGCTGAGAACTAGCTCAGAGGTAAGGAGGCATTGGAATAAGGCACTGTTTGTGTGAAATTATTAGGATGCAGAGGATTGACAGGGGATAGGAGCTGAAAGCAGGGCAGTAGCAGTTTAGTAGAATATAGTAAGTATTAATAGGGCTAAAACGGGGCAGTGGTAAATTAATAGAACAGTTACAGTATTTCTGGCTTGTATTAAAAGATAGGTAGTGGTTGAACAGTGCCACCTGGTGGCATAACTGAGTAAGTACAATGATAAGCTATGAGACACCATGTAGAAAATCTTTTGCGTTTGGATAAATATGATTTCCTGGTAATGGATTTCCTGGCCTCCAGCAGGACCTACAGCACGTCCTCAGAAAGATGTGCCTAAAAGGGATCAAAACCCTATCACCCACAATGTCAGTTGAAGAGGGGACAAGTGAGGATGGATAAAAGACCCATTGTCTTGTGTGAGAAGGTCCACCTGGTGAGGTAACTTGTGGTGATTGCCCATGGCAAAGTGAGAAATAAAGGGGGAACCAATGTTGTCTGGGCAAAAAGGGAGTCACTAGTAAGATTTTGGGGGAGTCTTGCCTGATCTTGTGCAAGACTCAAAAGCATTGAAAGGGGAGAGATGGTGTACTGAAACATCCCTTTCCAGGGAAAAGACAGGACATCCACTTTCCAAGCCAAAGAACAGAATAGAGGAATGCTGTTTAGAGGAGAGGCAAAAAGATCTACATGAGAAATACCCCACTGATGGACAATGTCCAGAAACACATCTCTGTGAAGCATCCATCTGTGAACTTATGTGCTGGACCTGCTCAAAGAGTCTGCACTAGATTGTGCTTCAAGGCAATGTAAACTGCCTGAAGAGTTACTTGATATTGTACAGCTAGATCCCAGACCTGAACAGCTAGTCTGCAAAGAAGATAACACCTTGTACCCCCCTTGTTTACTGACACACCACATCACTGTAGTGTTGTCTGTGAAAATTTTGAGGGGCCCAGGATGAAATAGGGAATGAAAAGCCTAAAGCTAGAAGCGGGGTTCTCGTCTCTTTTGTACTGAAGTGGTCTGTGTTCTGATGAGGAGGCCAGACACCTTGATCCTTAAGAGAGCCAAAGGAGCCACCCCATCCCCATCTGAGACATCTGTAAAGAGCTCCTGAATCGGGACTGGTGCTTGGAAAGGAAGCCCTGGGTTGAGACAGAATTGATGAATCCACCACTAAAGCTCAAGCTTGAGACAAGGGAGGGAAGAGATTGAGAAGTCCAAGGGGTGGCAGCTTTGAAGCCACAGTGACTTGAGGTACCACTGTAGCTTTCTCATATTGAGCCTGGCCAGAGGAAACATGGGAATGGTGGAAGCCATGAACCCAAGAACTGTATGAAAGTCCCTGTCCATGACTGACTCCAGAGGAAGAAGAGACTGGGAAAAAGGCAGGAGGCAGGGAAGTAAACATGGGATGGTATGGATTCTGCAACATGGAAAACATGACCCCGAGAGGGGCTCAATGCTGAATTTTGAAAGTTTATGGTAAACCCCAGACTCTGCAATGGGGAAATAATAAACAAGAGATCTTGAATCACAGCTCCAGGAAGCTTGAATGAGCAGATCGTCCAGATAAGGAAAGATCTGAACTCCTCTCGTCCTGCAAAAAGCAATGACAGGATACAGGCATTTGATGAATACCCTTGGAGCAGTACAGAAGCCAAGGTGCAAAGCAGAGAACCAAAAATACAAGAAAGAAAGAAAGAGAAACCTAACAATTTCCTGAAAAGACGATGCATGGGAATATGAAGGTAGGCATTCCTGAGATCCAGAGAGACAAAAAAGGCCTAGGGAAGAAGAGGAAATAAGATTTGAAGAGAGAACATTCAAAAAGAAGGAATCTTGAGGAAAGGTGTTGAGCAGGGAAAATCCAAACTTGATCTCCAGCTGCCCTCCCTCCTAGGACCAGAAAGTTTCTAAGAATAAAACTCCTTCCCCACCTGGGCTGGGGGTACAGTTTGAATGGTGTCCTGGATCAAAACAGACTGAACCACCTTTGCAGAAAAAAGAAAGCAGTTCCAGGGGAGGTTGAGGGTTGCCCAAAAGGGAGGAAGAGAATTCCAAACCATAAAATATCCTTTTTGGATAATAGAACCAAGACTTTCTTGTGATTCTTAACCAATTTGGAAGGGACAGGGAAAGTCAAAGTGATAAAAGGGACCTGGATGAGGGAAAGGGGAAGCAAATTATCGAATAGAAGCCAGCTTGTCCTGAAATGAAGGTTTCTGGGAAGTAGGAATTGAGTGGATTTAGCAGGAGGCACACGTCAAGCACACTTTTTTACCTTTAGGTGGAGGGCGATACTGCCTACAAACCAAAGCAAATCTGGAAGGCTAATTCCTTTGAAACTTAGGAATAGGAGAAACAAAAATATATTTCAACTTCTGAAAGGCCTTGCTCTTATCATGAAGATTTTAGCCTTAATGTCATCAGGGAGAGCCTGAAAACAAAACCATGAGTAACACCTCATGACAGAGTGAAATGAAGCACTCCTGGAGGAAAACTCAGCTATATCATAACTGCACTTAACAAGTGAAGGACAGAGGCCATCCCCTCAGAGTAAGAAAGGTCAGAAATAAGCTGAGAAACCTGAGAAAAGAGGGCCAGGATATACCTAGTCATATGAGTCTGGTAGTTCATGGCCCTAAAGGATAAGGCAGAAGTACAAACCTTCTTGTCCAGCAACTCCATGGCCCTACTAGTCTGATCAGAAGGAAATAACTTGGTAGAGAGCAAAAGCTTGCAGGGCTTGTCTGAACAGACAGATACTACAGAAGGATTAGAAGAAGGGCATTTACACAGGAATATACATTCGTAAGACACCATGTAAAACCTTACAGGTTTCTTGGGAGCAGGGGGATGAGAATCAGGAGCCACAGAAGCTGCTGAAAAGGTGTCCAGGAAGGCAGCCAAAACAGGAGGAACAGCCAAAGGTTTGGAAGACTCCATCTGATGGAGCTCATAATGCTTTTCTGGATATCAGAAACCAGAGAGCAATCCTACTTAAAGAATTCCATCATAGTGTCCCCAAAAGAGAGTTACTCTAAAGTAGAATCTGGACTAATACACTCCTCTTCCTCTGAACCATAATACAAGGGGCAGGGATTAGGGTAGAGTAGGCTAAGGACTATTCCCCAGAGTCCTGATCTTCATCAGAGGATTTCAGTTACTTAGGTCTTTCAGGAGGAGTGGAAGATCAAAGAGAAGTCAGGTAAAGACACCCCTTAAGGAGGCTTTAAAGCCATCAAAACATTAAAGAATCCCTGAGTAAAGTCCTGGCATTCACGTTGGGATCTTTAGCTGCAGGGCAAATATGCTGGGCTTCTTCTTTTACTGCAGGATGTCCACAAGAAAAAACCCAAGGAGGGTCAAACCCTTGGTGACACACAACAAGCACAGCAGGGATCTCCTCCATCATTAAAATCTGTGGAATTCCCTTTGGTTCCTTGGATATAATCAGCAGAGGTTCCCCCCTCCATGTCTGGACCAGATGTTTGCAAAACCACCAAGAAGATGTGAGAAATCAAATCTATGGCTGGAGTCATGCCAGAAGAATCTGAAGCAACCACCAGATGATCCTCTGGGCTTTCACTAGCCTCGAGAGAGGCATCTGGGGGCAGCTGGATAGCAGCCATATCAGACCAAAGTTTTTTGGCCTTTTTCTTGGCAAATGACTGGCCTTCTGGATGGGAAGACTCCACCATAGCACCTTCAGCCAACAGCTTAAGACGTTGGTTTTCAACTTAAAGAGAGAAGGAGGAGAGACTCCTATGGCACCTATGTAGGGTCTTAAGGACAAAAGCTTGATGGATGGAACACTGTGCATAGTTGTGGGAAGCATACAAGCAAAAGAGGCACCAATCATAATGATTTTTATGGGGAATCTGGCTCCCACACTGACATTTTCCCTTTCTGGATGACATGAACCCAAGCAATACTACATAAGAATAAGATAAGGAGAAACCCCAATAGGGCACTTATGTAAAACAATGGCTTGTTAACTAGCACAGAAGAAAGGTATTCAGACCAACATTCAATGATGGCATTCAGACTGGCAGCAAAGAATTCTGAATGTGTGCCTCTGTATATCACCTTTATGCCCTACACCTTGCACTAGGAGCACACGTGTGACATATGGCACTTTAAGTACTAAAGGCTTTGGTATGCCAGCTCAGTAGTGGGCTATCCTTGCTAGGAGAGCCCTTCTGTTATGAATACTGCAACAGTGATATGGAAGGACATCTTCTGGCTCAGTATAGGTGGCTCCATTAACAATGAGCTCTGCACACAGTTGTGTATTGCCTTTGAGGTTGTGGACATAGCTAAATAATGTCTTGTGGTAATTTACTTCAAATTTGGCTTTTGTAGCCTATTTGTCCTCTGAGTTGTCTGTTTAGTTTGATGAGTGCTTTTAACTGGCTGGGGGCTGCACCTCCTAATTTTTGCCATAATTTTCTTCCTTCTGTTTACAGCCCACTGATGCAATTCCACAAGGGGGGCTTGCTTTTTGAGTTAGTTCTGTACTTCTTTCTGGTAGGTAAAGCTGCTTCTATGCAGCTATTAACATTCTTGTACAGGGTTTCTGTGAACAGTTCTACATAGGCAGCAGTGTTCTCAGGCTTTATGGGGGCTTGAAATTTTACAAGGTTATCACCTAATAGTATAAAGTTGGCCTTAAAATAGTTCCTGAATATTCCAGGTTTAGCTGGTGTTCCAGCTTTTATTTTTACTTCAAAGGAGACCATTTCATGGTCTGATCTTAACAGAAAATGCATTACACTGGAGGGGGGCCAGCATTCTCCCGAATTATTGAGGTTACATTGGAGGGGGGCAGCACTCTCCCAGATTATTGAGGATCACAGCCAGTATATTTGCACCCATCTGTCCAGAGAGTTTGTTTATAAAATCCAGGAATCTCCGTGCCTGTACATTTGGTGTCATATATGATTCCCAGTTAACAGTGGTGTAATTAAACTCACCCATGAATATGGTATTGGGTAGGTGGTAAATACCTTTAGTTCCCATTGTGTAGTAGCTGGTTTAAATGTGTGGTAGGCATTATAGCTTTGCATTGCTGGTGTGCTCTCCATAGCTTTAAACCATCTCAATGACTGCACAGATATCATCATTTTCCAGGTTGAGGAGAGCTTGTAGGGAGTGGAGATTTTTGCTTAGACTCCTAGCATTGAGCAGTAACACCTTTAGATTTTCTTGGTTTTGATTTGCTATGTTGGAAGCACTTTCAGTTTGGCATTGCCTAAAAAAGGCACTATGGGGGAAGACAATGTTTTAGTTAATATTCGAAAGCCTAGATGGGAGAGGTGCAGACCATCCTGGGCAAAGCAGCATGGTCTGTTGACCATCTCCTTCCATGCTAACAAATATTGTACCCCTTTAGAATGACACCAGAAACTAAGCCAATTATTAAATTCAGTCATCTTTTGTTCGTATTGTGACATCATCCTTGGAGAAGGTAAAGTGCTGCTCAGTGCTAGGCTCATACCAGCCTGGGACACGTATTCTAAGAGCTCCATGATGCCTCTCTTCATATATTCTAGGGAGATGCGTCTCAGTCATTTACGTCCACATGGGCTATGACTAAGTCATATTGGTACTTGTGCTCCAATGACCCCAGTGCATGCATAATGTGGCAGATCCTGGTCCCTGATAAGCAACTGTGACTTTCTCCTTAGCCTAGTGAGAGGGACATCAGTGCGTCTCACAATGTCTCCAATGACCAGAATGTTGGATTGTGTGGTGTCTTGCCTTATGGTCTTAGAAGTAGAGGCTCCATGAGACGTGGCTGTATGTGCTGATGTGGGAGTTGTTTTGAAAGAATGGATTTGGGGTTGCTGAGGATATTTATTATGTGTGTGTGTGAATTGTATATTCAATTGTTCTTCATTTACTCTGCTGCTCAAGTGTTGTTTTGTGGAGCTTTTCTCCCTGCGCCTCCGCTGAAAAAGGAGCCATGTCCAATTGGATTTTCCCTGTAAATAAATAATGTGTACTTCATCTAGAAGGACTTTGGGGTTTAGGAAGGTTACATACAAGTACCTCAGCATACATACGTCTATGTGTCTGCTTTGAATTGCTTGTGATGGGAGCAGAGTGTGTATTAGTGCTTTTATGTGAGAGTTTTGCCTGCAGTGATATTGTTTAAATGCATCTCTCACATATCGTACCAGCTTGAAAATTAACTTATTAGTAAACATGAAGCAATTTCTACATTGCCTCAGGGTGCTCATAGCCACCAAACTGGTAATGGAAATAGTGAAAAAGTTCAAATCTATGGCAATGTGCCTTTTGTATTGACTAGATGGTTGTAGTGAGAATATAAAATAATGTTAGCAACCACCTAATTCGCATCACTGTCTTTCACTCTCTGCTTTAAACTGGCTACAATGTCAACTACAACTCTCTCAACTATCTATCATTCACTCCATTCTCTACAAACCTACCACCTGCCCTAGCATCTCCTCCCTGGTCTCTCTGTATACCCCAGCTAAAAACCTCAAGAGCTCGAACCAACACCACCTTGAATTTTGTTAAGGTAAAAAAATTAATTGGCCAAAACTTGTATTGTTACTCCCTTGTTCTAAACTGGAACAAGCTTCCCCCAGACATCAGAAAAATAACCACTACTCACAAATTCAGAAAAGGTCTCGAACAATACCTTCTTGACACTTCAACTTGTAACTGCAAAAGTAAACTCCAACCCCCCTCCTAAGTACACCCACATCGCTCACTCACTCCAATATCCCTAGCCACCTTCTCTACTGTACTATTTCGTACTTTCTCCAAACTCCTTGACTCGTTGCTTCCTCTTACTCTCTCATCAGGCTCCCACTTCCCTTACTTTCCTTCTCATTAACTCCCACCCTCACCTTCACTTCCTGTTCTTCTCTGTCTCATCCCTCCGAGTTCCTCTACCTAAGGTATGTGTACAGTATTGTAACCTTTAAATTAATGATCTGTTGCCTCAGCAACTGATAAGTATATACTTGTAAATCTCATTCATCACTGTCCCTGTATACCCTCGTAGCAGCAACATTGTATCTTCTAAACCATTCTTCAGCTGTCTTAACTCGAGCTTGTTACAGTGTAACCTGTTCATAGCTTAACTAACCCTCGTAGCAGCAACATTGTATCTTCTAAACCATTCTTCAGCTGTCTTAACTCGAGCTTATTACAGTGTAATCTGTTCATAACTTAACTAACCCTTGTAGCAGCAACATTGTATCTTCTAAACCATTCTTCAGCTGTCTTAACTCGAGCTTGTTACAGTGTAACCTGTTCATAACTTAACTAACCCTCATAGCAGCAACATTGTATCTTCTAAACCATTCTTCAACTGTCTTAACTCGAGCTTGTTACAGTGTAACCTGTTCATAACTTAACTAACCCCCGTAGCAGCAACATTGTATCTTCTAAACCATTCTTCAGCTGTCTTAACTCGAGCTTGTTACAGTGTAACCTGTTCATAGCTTAACTAACCCCCGTAGCAGCAACATTGTATCTTCTAAACCATTCTTCAACTGTCTTAACTCGAGCTTGTTACAGTGTAACCTGTTCATAACTTAACTAACCCCCGTAGCAGCAACATTGTATCTTCTAAACCATTCTTCAACTGTCTTAACTCGAGCTTGTTACAGTGTAACCTGTTCATAACTTAACTAACCCTCGTAGCAGCAACATTGTATCTTCAGCTGTCTTAACTCGAGCTTGTTACAGTGTAACCTGTTCATAACTTAACTACTGGCCTACCAACTGCTCTGCAACATAGCCATTCTCAACATATCCAGATCTCAGCATCCTCTCACTGTAACCATGCTGACAGGTGTAAATAGTTGTTTCTACTGCATTTAGCAAGCTTGTACTGTGTAATTTACTTTATTCAAATCTCAGCGTCCTGTCACTGTAACCATGCTGAGAAGTTTAAATAGTTTTTTTCATTGTTGGAATTTTCTTTATTTTACTCACTTTTTGTACTCGCTAGATTGCTTGCTTGTCTGTAACTAATTACCTGTACTCTAGTGGAGCTGTTCTCCCCAGGCCTCTGCTGAAAAAGGGCTTCTGCTCAGTGGGACATTCTCAGTCAATAAATAAATAAATAAATAAAAAGAACTGTTAATGCTTGTTGCTGCAGAGTAATGATTCTGGACTCCAGGAGACTGGCTATTTGCATCCGGGCGGCATCCAATGGACTATCACCTGAACAGGCATTAGTTTGGTCTTTTCTTTGTTTACAAGATCTCTAGTTAGTTGCATAGCTGGAACAAGCTGCTCCTGGCTTGAACAAGTAGATACCTGGTGGCAGAAGTTATGATCCAGTTTTTTTAAATATGGGAGTACCCAGACCTCTTGCAGTCTAAAAATTACCTGTGACTGCTGCCATACATTTTAACACCAGTGAACTGTAGCGACACCAAAGGGCATGATCTGAGCTGAAGATGACTGGCTCCCAGCTGAAAGTGGAAGAACTTTCTGGACATTCTGGCTATTTGTATGTAATACTAGGAGTCCTGAAGGTCCATCAAGCATATCCAGTCATCCTTTTTCAGAAGAGGCAAGATGGATGGAAACATGATTATCTGGAATTTTGTCTGTTTCAAAAATTGATTCAGGTGACTCAAGTCCAAATGGGCCCCATGTCTCCATTCTTCTTTGGTACCAAAAGAATCCTGAATAAACTCTGGTAGAGTGGAACCTCCTGGAAGACTTACTTGTGGAGCAGCTTTATGATTTCTTGAGCTGCTGCCTTCCTCTGCAGGGATGGGAGGCTAGGAAGTCTTTTTGAATTTAAGGGTGGGGAAAGAAAAGAAATTATGTAAACTCTGGTTATTCTCTACACACACTTACCTTGGGTGATCGCTACCCAGGCTATCAGGTGCACAGACAAACAACCCCAACTGTCTCCAGAGTGAAGCAGTATGGCAACCCTTCAGGAGCAATGGAAGGATTTCTCTGTGAAGAGACCTCAAAACTCTTGGTTCTGAGGAACACCTCTGCCATGAGGGCAGCATCAATTGTTATTACCCCTTCTGGCTCTTGGGGGTATATTCCCAGGAGTGTCATGGGCAAAACCCTGTGATTTACAAAACCAAAGCTTGCTTCCTACAGAAAAGAGCAGATCCTGACGGCAGACAGGATCTTATCCTTATGCTCACTTCTGGAAAGTGTTTCGTTCACGTTTGGTCCAAAGAGAGGGGATCTATTATGAGGTGCATTTATGAAGGATGGCTTGAAATGCTCCACAAAACTGTAAAGATGCAGCCAGGCATGGCAACAAACAGAAATGGTGCCCACTGCTCTAGAAGTGCAACCTGCCGCATTGGACAATAAACGCATGGACAAATTAAATAGGGATTGTAGGACAGCCAACATTATCTCTATGGTTTTACAGGACTCTATTTAAGGATCTTGTGAGAGACTTGGAGAGTCTCTCTGAAAGTGCATTGAGTGGGCTAAATAATTCAGTGCCCATAATGCAAATGTCACTGAGGCATAAATCCACTTTTCCAAACCTGTTCAATGTCTTGGACTGCCTGTAATGGGGATGGACAGTAGATCTCTCATCTGAAAGCTTTTTATTTGTGGCTGCTGCTACCACAACAGAATTCACCAGGGGACCTTTGCTCAAGTGTGGTTTGTTTTTAGGAGAGACCACAATTTTGTCCTGTTTTGGGGGATTTGCTCAACCACTTCTGGTTCCCTCCAAGGTCACAGAGAGACCAAATCAAGTTTGTTAGCAAAAGGGACCACCCAGGAAGTAGATGGGCCAGCTGTGATGGACTTGAGAAACAAAGATTTCTCCTGAGAGGGCTGTCAGAAGACCATCCCCCCATTGTCTTAAAAACTCTAGAATGTCTCTGAAGAAGTCTTCTAGGGGGATATAGGGGAACCCTTCCTTTATCAAAAGCAGTATCCTCAGTGAGGAACTCCTGAGAGCAGTCTGAGTACCTTCTTTTGCAAGTATACTTCTTTCGTACTTTTACAGTGGGAATCTGCAGGAAAGACTCAGAAGCAGATGGGAAGTTCACCACATGGATTATCATGACATCTCTGGAAGCTGGCTGTCCAGTGGAAACAGCAGGAGGAAGAGAAGACAAAGATTTCAGCAGAAGTTGTAATGGTTCTGAGTGTGGGAGGGATTCCTCTTCTCTAGATGAAGACAGTATGGTTCTGTTCTGAAAGCCTCAAAAGCCAAAGCCAAAGCCAATATTGGTCCCAAAGTTGTCTGTGTAGAATCCAACTACCCCAACAAAGGCACGTCCTGAGCCCCAGTTCAGCTTGGCTCACAGACAGGAGATCAGCTGTCAAGAGCGGAAGCTCCGAGATCTAGGGAGGGATCTGAGAACCTCAGAGTTGATCTTGACCCTTCAGCACTGGACCTGTCAAGATCCAATGCTGCAAGTGTAGAACAAGTAAGAGGAGGAGTTGAGGACACTCCCACTATCAGCTCTGACAAAGGTAGTCCCTAGGAAAGTACAGTTGTATAAGTCTTACTTACTTGTAACTGCAGATGCTTGAATTCCTCACTGCCTCAGTGGCATTTTGGGTTATCTGCCAAAGTAACCCAATACTGGCCAGCTTTCAAATGTTTAGACTCTGAAGGAAGTCTTCAGCTGTTACAGGAAGTGAGTGTTTATGCTTTTTTTTGCTTCTACAAAGGACAAGAATCTACATGAATCCAGAATCATCCAGCAAGGGTACATTCTCAGCCAATCACAATAGCACATAAACAACAAATTCAAAAACTGAATCAAACAGGTTGAAACCTACCTGAGCTATGCACAATCAAGGAACAGTGGGTTGCTGCTACCACCGAGGCAATGAAGAATTTGAACATTTACTGTTGCAGGACTTAAGCAACTGTACTCTGTTCATCATTCCCACTGCCTCCCTACTTCCTGAAATCGGGAGCCATAGGAATATCACGATAGGCCTCTTCAGATCTAGAGTCACAATGAAACAATGGTCTGGAAGCAGTGCTAAGACTGAGTTGTAAGGTGAGCATTTTGAATTTCCAAACTTTTACAAGGGCGTTTAACAAAGGTAACTCTAGGGTGGGTCTCCAGGAATGTTCCTTTTTTAGGACTAAAAAGATTCTACAGTAAAATCCTTTGCTTTTGTGTGTCACAGGTACTGGATCTATGACCCCTGTTTTTTATCATGTGATGGAGGCACTGGAGGAAACAGCCCAGTCCGATCTAGTGGCTGCGGGGCAATTCCACTTGAAAGGGAGAGGATTTTCTATTCGCTGCCAATTGTATCTTCACTGAATTATTCTCTGAACCCATTTGCCTGAGACTATTTGTGGCAAAGATGCAGGGTTGGAGGAGATGCAGGGTTGGGGGACAGAGCCTGGGAGAAGGAGGAAGAAAAGTATTGGGCAGGAGGGGTATGGGGCACTTTAACACTAAGCATAGTTATGGGGCACGAGGGGTAGGGGAACTTTAACACTCAGCATATTTATGGGACAGGAGGGGTAGGGGAACTTTAACACTCAGCATAGTTATGGGGCAGGAGGGGTAGGGGGCACTTTAACACTCAGCATAGTTATGGGGAAGGAGGGGGTAGGGGCACTTTAACACTCAGCATAGTTATGGGGCAGGAGGGGTAGGGGGCACTTTAACACTCAGCACAGTTATGGGGCAGGAGGGGTAGGGGGCACTTTAACACTCAGCATAGTTATGGGGCAGGAGGGGTAGGGGGAACTTTAGCACTCAGCATAGTTATGGGGCAGGAGGGGTAGGGGCATTTTAACACTCAGCATAGTTATGGGGCAGGAGGGGCAGGGAGAACTTTAACACTCAGCATATTTATGGGGCAGGAGGCACTTTAACACTCAGCATAGTTATGGGGCAGGAGGGGTAGGGGGCACTTTAACGATCAGCATAGTTATGGGGCAGGAGGGGGTAGGGGGCACTTTAACACTCAGCATAGTTATGGGGCAGAAGGGGGCGGGGGTACTTTAACACTCAGCATAGTTATGGGGCAGGAGGGGTATGGGGCACTTTAACACTTAGCATAGTTATAGGGCAGGAGAGGGTAGGGGGCACTTTAACACTCAGCATAGTTATGGGGCAGGAGGGGTAGGGGCACTTTAACACTCAGCATAGTTATGGGGCAGGAGGAGTAGGGGCACTTTAACCCTCAGCATAGTTATGGGGCAGGAAGGGGTAGGGGACACTTTAACACTCAGCAAAGTTATGGGGCAGGAAGGGTAGGGGACACTAACACTTGGCATAGTTATGGGGCAGGAAGGGTAGGGGGCACTTTAACACTCAGCATAGTTATGGGGCAGGAGGGGTAGGGAGCACTTAACATTCAGCATATGTATGGGGCAGGAGGGGTATGGGGCACTTTAACACTCAGCATAGTTATTGGGTAGGAGGGGTAGGGGGCTCTGTAACACTCAGCATAGTTATGGGGCAGGAGGGGTAGGGGGCACTTTAACACTCAGCATAGTTATGGGGCAGGAGGGGTAGGGGCACTTTAACACTCAGCATAGTTATGGGGCAGGAGGGGTAGGGGGCACTTTAACACTCAGCATAGTTATGGAGCAGGAGGGGGTAGGTGCACTTTAACACTCAGCATAGTTATGGGGCAGGATGGGGTAGGGGCAATTTAACACTCAGCATAGTTATGGGGCAGGAGGGGTAGGGGGCACTTTAAGACTCAGCATAGTTATCCCTTTGCAGGGGGTTTATCCTTTTTCAGAAAGGAATCCCTCTTGTTTATTTTCGAAGAATTATTCTCCTACCATTTCCTTTTGGATAACTGATTTTTGTACGGCTGGGATTTTTATTCTGCCCCCTTGAAGGAAGACACCTTGTTTGCAGACAACTTGGTATACAAACCATCCTTGATACCCCAAGCATTAATTTGCCTCTATCATCCCATTGTTTGAGAATCTGTGTATAAGAAGGCTCAAGCATCAATTCAGAACTTAAAGATGCGTTCAAAATGTCAGCTTTTAAATCATCAGAGAAGTTCAGATTACATAACCAAGCATTTTGTCTTAATACAAAAGAAGCACCAGCATTTCTTGAGACTGTATCTGCACATTCACACACACCTCTTAAAACATGTTTCAAAACCCGAGTCAAATCAGAAACAATTTCATTAACGTAAGACTTTTACTCAGCAGGTAAGGATGCAAGCAAAATCATCCAAACTGTATGCACACGATAAAATAAATTTATACTTCTAGCCTTGATAACTTAACATTCTAATGGTTACATTACTAGAAAGAGACATCCTTTTGCAATGAAGATCTAACCTGTTCCCTCTTTATTGGCGGCACTGGATTAGATGAAGCCATTGACTTTTTATTCGAGCAGGCAGCTGGGGAGATCACAGCTGAGTCAGCAGTCAAATAAGGAGAGAGACCCGTCAGATCCAAAATGACTCTATTTTCTCCAAGCCTTTTTATGAACTGCTGGAATAAATATTGCTGTCCTGCAACACCTTTATAAACATTTTCCAAGACCAGTGTGTGGGGGGATAGCCACAAAATTGGGCATCTAGTCCTCTACAGGGTCACATACCCTGCCTAACTTCTGAAGTAGTTCCTGGCTGTTACCAAGCAAAATCACCACTAAATTTAGCAATCATCTGAGGAAAAGTGAACACCTGTTTGGACTTAAGCTCAAGTTCACCTTCCAAAGAATCAGGGTGGGTTCAGGCATTTCCATCAGGAGACATGTCTGGATGTGCCTGTGTAATTCTGCAGAGCCCTTCAAGCCATCATCTGTGAATGCTCCCTTTGTCGGTTCTTCTTTGTTTGTCCCTAAGGTAAAAGACTCACTTTCCAGGTGTGAGAAGGACAGAAAAACCCTATCTGCAGTGGGCATATGTTTTTTTCAGGGTTACTGGACTCACCTAGGAAATCACATTGTCCTATTAAGATTCCTCAGCATTCCCTGAGACAACAGAAAGGTCTCTAGCCTGTCACTACAGCCATGTATGGAACCATGACTGCCAGAATTAGTTGCCAGTAGAACACTCTTAGCCAAGGAAATTATATCAGCCTTATAAACAGTTATAATTTATCATCAGCTGTATGACAAGGCTTCTCTTTCTTTTTGTTGAGCACTTCACTGCTAGATAAAATACCTGGGGGGTACAGTATTATGTCTGGCAAGGGGTCTGTTACCCTGGATAGCTCCTGCACTTAAAGCGTTTGTCTCTCCCATACTTGTACCAGGTACTGGAACAGCACTGGAGGGTATGTCTAAGTCTGGGGAAAAAGCACCAGCCAGAATTATAAACTAACAGTATTAGACAATGTATCCTAAACAGCACTTAACGCTTCCAGTAATAAGCAAGTCCTCACACAACTAAACTCTGCCAGGCTGTGCTATCATCACAAAAAAGTATGAAATGTGTTCAGAATCCTTTTACAACTGACAGAAGCTAAAGAATTTCCAGTACATAAAGTCCAAACACCAAAGCAACCAATGTGGCAAACCAGTAATAAAAATCATCTCCATGCACGTTAACCACATTAAGCTGCCATAAAATGTTTAAAATAGCAATTTAAAAAAGAAGTTCTGTACTTACCATAACGTTCCATCTGTGACGTCCATTTTCATTCTTCTTCAAAGAATGGGTTCGGATCCGACAGTCAGATCCAGCTCCTCCATTACACTAGCTTGTGGCCTCCAACAAATTCTAGCGCTCCTTTCCTACCCATAATGCACTAACCCTAATGTCCTTCAAATCCTATTCACAGCTTGAGAGAGAGAGAGAGACTATAAAAGAATTGCCATAAGTGGAGTTCAACACAAGGGACATGTGATGTCCCTAACAGTCTCATTGCTCCAGAATTCACTTGTGATAAATGGAGGGGGATGGAGGTGTGATACAAAAGGCATACCTAGAGTGTAAGTGAAATGACTGCTAACTTGGTATAGTAAAACTGATATAGTAAAGGGTTAATATTTTTTACACTTTTTCCTCTATTTTATTTTCTAACTATGGGAATGAGGTTGCTTTATGACTTATTTTTCACATTCCTTCTTGTTTTTGAGACTACTTTTTGCACAAGCTCCATGATCCTGGGACCTGTTTTGCACATTCTTTTATGTTTTTAGTTAACTGCAGGAACTAGCATGCTTTCTTGGAGCATTCCTGGGCATCTGGCCAATGCTGATGTTTTGTTTCAACATAATCTTTGCTAATCCTGTGTGTGTCAACACACACAGCCTTTAAAAGATTGACTTTCTGCTAAGTCAGACAGAAACCTCACCTGTGGAGTGGATGCACTGCCCAGGAACTTTCCCAGTACAGACTCCTGCCTGGCTGAAAGGGGGCTTCCCAGTTGAAGTGCTGGCAAGGATGAAGCGTTTAACTTATCGGTGATGTATTATTTCTCTTATTTCTTAATATACTTTGATTTATATTATTTTTGTTTTATACGCATTGTCTAATTTTACTGTAATAAAGTGACTATTGTCTGTCTTCTTTGTCTTAATCATTTCTGATCCTGCTAAAATTTTTGGCGCAATCGACAGCATCTGAGATGTTTAAGAAAAAGAATAAAGATATTGCTGCTGCAAATGTTGGAATTCTGGGATGGGATGCTGCTCTCTATTGGATGCTGGCCACTGAGTGGTCTTGTAGTACAGGTCTGTGTGAAAATTGGGATACATGTTTAAATAATGTGGAACCTGTCTGTATTAACACGCTTGTAAAATGTTCCAGTTTGGAAAGGGAAAGAACTTAATGCAATTGGTAGACGAGGTTGGATTTTGTTAGCCTTTTACAGAAAACACCATCAGGAAAAATCATCTAAAGTAAATGAAATTGTAGAACTGGAAAAACAGATAATATGTGAGTTGGAAAATCAGATTGTAATGTTGCAATGTCAAAACAGGTCGTTTATGGATAAAGCGGACATGTACCAACATGTGCCTGAAAAAGCTGCAGTATGTATAGCACAGTAAAATTAATAAAGGGAAGTACAAATGAGTGTTGCTAAAGCAGGGGTAGATTGGGATCCTGATCATTGGGGGCATTTGGTTTTCTTCAGATCCCTTTGATCATTCTGATTCGGATGAAAATGCTCCTGATAATTATACAGCTAAACCAATACTCAGGAGAAAATTGCAGTCCATGGCTAATTAAGCTAATGGTGAGTTGTTAAATGTACTGGAAGATTTTACCCAGCAAGAAATAGGTGACATATATAACAGATTCAAACAAAAACTGGGAGAAACGTTGAAAGCATGGGTGGTTAGGTTATATGAAACAGGGGCTGCCGGTGTTAATCTGGATGCTCAAGATTCTCAGATGTTCTGCCTTACAAGTTCTGACTCAATGACACAGGATAATTTTAGAAGTAATGCTAACCCAAATATGACTACATTGTTGCAGCTTCTTGTGTAAGGGTGCAATGCAAAGTACCCTACAGAGGTGGACTAGCCTCCTAATGATAAACTTTGGTACACTTTGAGGGATGCAATTCAGCATATCAAGGAAGAGGGAATGAAAACTGCTATTTTTATAGGACAGGCAGATGCAATTAGTGTAATGTGCACTGTCTGTATCTATAAGAAATAAAATAATCAGACTAGCCCCTCCAACTTACAAACCTGTAATGATGAGACTATCAAACAGGTAACCCTTGTTCAGATGTCGTTGAAGCCATTAAGTAGTTAGGAGAATTGGCAGATTGGGGAGCCAGGAATAATGTGGGAGATAGGAGAGAAAATAATCAGGAGGACTGAAAGGGAGCCTCAAACTGAGTGTCAAGGAAAGATATGTTTACTGCCCCACTTAGGGATGGAGTGAGTAGGGTTAAAATAGATGGGGCAGATACTCAGAGTATGTGGGGTCTCTGTAAAAAGAGAGGATTAAATAAAACGAATGATTGGAGCAAGAAGTGCAAGCCTCAAGAAAGGAAAAGGGGGATCAGGGACTTAAGTGATTCAATTGAGCCAACAGCCTCACCACTCCAGCCTCAGTTGTATCCCCATTTATCGTGGGCAGCTGACATTAAATTTGATTAGGAAATTGGCCAAGCTCCAGTGGGGGGATGGGCTCCTAAAGATGCATGACCTTATGTAGATCTTGTAATTCATTGGCGTAATAAAAATGAGAAAAAAGTCCGAGCCCTGGTTGATACAGGAGCAGAGGCCTCTAATCTATGGGAACCCAAACTTGTTTAAAGAACAACATCTCACTATTAAAAGATTAGGAGTAAAAAAGACTGAAGCTGTTCAATCAGTCCTTGAAATGAAGATAGGGCAGTAGGGCAGTTACCTCAAAAGAAATATCTGGTTTTGATTGAACCTATTTCAGAATACATAATTGGAATTCACATACTGAAAGGGTTGACTTGGAATTTTGCAGATGGGTCATATCGATTTGGCACAAAAATATGTATTTCAGCTATGTCTGTTACTGTGGGGCATGCTAAAATGCCACCGGTAGAATTACCTTTGGCTACTAAGGTAGTGAACAGGATTCCTGGGGGGTGGAGGCATAAAGAGATATGGGAGACTATTCAAGATTTAATGAACGCAGGAGTTTTAAAACAACCACTACAGCATGGAACAATCCGATATGGCCAGTAAAGAAATGTGATGGCTCATGGAGAATGACAGTAGATTACCAGGAACTAAATAAACATACTCCTCCTCTAACGGATGCATTTCTGGATACGATCACATTGATTGAAAACATACAAAAACGAGGGAAAGGAAAGTTGTGTAAAATCTTATCATAACCATAGATGTCCTTCTCTTCCATGTTGCAGTATTCTATTTGTGGGTTTATCCTTCTTCCTCTCCAGTTTCGTACGGCCAGATTTACAAAGATTTTCAGTCCCTCTTGGTGCATTGGACATCTGATGTGGCTGCAGGAACATGGGCTTTAAAAGTTAAGTCTGCACACACCAGCCCTCAGAACCTAGTAAAAGCCCCAGTTGGAGCCAGTCCTGTAAGGGCATAGCATGTCCAGTATCACCCAGGAGAGGAAGTGCAGTCATACCAGCAGGGAAGGTGGGTGGGAAGGAATACTGCAACATGGAAGAGAAGGACATCTATGGTTATGCTAAGATTTTACACAACTTTCCTATGTCCTTCTATTCCAATGTTGCAGTACTCTACTTGTGGGTGAGTGTCAAAGCTCGCTGAGGATTGGGAGGTGGCCTAGATGAAGTTTCCAGGAATCCATGTAGGGTAGCCCTGGCAAACCCCACCCTGGCTCTGGAGAAATGGTCCAGTTTATAGTGTTTGGCAAAAGTGTGTACTGAGGACCAAGTGGCTGCCTCAGTTATGGAGTTGGTGTCTAGCCCTTTAAAGAAGGCTCCAGAAGAAGCCATTGGTGTAGTGTGCCTTGACATTGCCCTGCAAGGTCTTACCATGGTGTAAGTAGCAGAAGGAAATGGCCCAGGAGATCCAGGCTGAAATGGTCTGCTTGCTCACAGCTTTCTCTAAGGCACTGGGATGGAAGGAGACAAACAGCTGGTGTGATTTCCTAAAGTGTTTGGTTTAATGTAGATAAAACCTAAGTTGTCTGTGGACATCTAGGTAATGCAGCACTCTCTCACTATCACCCTGTGTGTTTGGGAAGAAGGTGGGCAGGTGAATGGGCTGGTTCAAGGATAGGTCATTCACTACTTTGGGAAAGAATGACTGGTTTGTCTTGAGGGTCACCCTGTCCAGGTGGAAGGTTAGGAAAGGTGGTGCAACCATAAGAGCTTGCAATTCTGAAACCCTTCTGGTGGAAGTCAGAGCTACCAGCAATACAGTTCTCCATGTGCAAAGGTTTAAGGTGGCCATGTTTGCTGGCTCAAAAGGGGCTAGAGTGAGTTTATCTAGAGTGTAGCTTAGGTCCCAGGGAGGGGAGATGGTTTCCTGGGTGGTCTTAAGTGTAATACACCTTTGAGGAAATGTTTAGAGGGGAGTCTGGATGCAAGGGGTGGATCCAGGGGAAGGCAGGCAGAGATAGCAAACAAGTGTGCCTTCAGAGATGAGTAAAACAACCCTGTCTGCATGAGTTCACACAGGTATGACAGGATGAGAGGCATATCAGTTTCCAGCTGGTGCAGCTGTCTTTTGTGACACCAGATAGAAATCCTTTTTCATTTTGAGAGGTAGGATTTCCTTGTGTTGGGTTTCCTGGCCTCCTGCAGGGCGGTGACAGTGAGCATGTTCTCATTATATAGGTGTCTGAAGGGAATCAGAATCCTATCAGCCACAGGGTGAAGTGCATGGAGTGCCACTGTGGGTGTATCTGAGTCCCCTTGTGCTGTGTGAACAGGTTTACTGAAGGGGGAATCAGTGCTATCATGGCCAGTAGGGAGTCACCAGCAAGATTTTGGGTGAGTCCTGCTCAATTTTCAGCAGGACCCTTTGTATCAATGGGAAGGGGGGAATGCATACAGGAATTTCCCCTTCCAGGTTATCGAGAAGGAATCTGTTGCTAATGCCTTGAGGTCTTTGTCCTGGTGCAGTAGCCAGGAAGTTGCCCGTTTATGGAGGTGGCGAACAGGTCTATTTGTGGTATATGCCATCCCACCTGTGGACCATATTCAGGAAAACATTTCTTTGCAGCATCCATTTGTGGTTGTTTAAAATGGTTCTGCTTAGGTAATCTGCGTGGGAGTTGTGCAGGGATGGGATGTAGGCTGCCTGAAGGGTGATCCCCTGAGAAGTAGCCAGTTCTCACACCCGCAGAGCTAGTCTGCATAGGAGGTAGAATTTGGTCCCTCCCTGCTTGTTGAGATACCACAAGACTGTGGTGTTGTCTGTGAGTATCTTTAGAGGGGCCTGCTCTAGGTAGGACTGGAAGGCCTGCAGGGCAAGGAGGATGGTTCTCATTTCTCTGATGTTTATGTCATCTTGTGTCTGTCCACAAACCTTGTACTTTCCTTTTTCCCAGGGTCACTCCACAGCCCAGGTCTACATGGTCTGAGAGGGAGAGGGTGTGTGCAGAGTCAGTCCTGGGTTCTGGGCTACCTCAGCCACCCACCATTTCAGTTCCTGATGTAAGCAGGGGAGCAGCGGGATCCTGAACTCTAGAGGGTGGGAGTGTTGGGTCCACATCGACCGGAGGTACCACTGAAGTTTCCTCATGTGCATCTTTGCTAGGGGCAACATGGGAATGGTAGCTGCCATGTAACCTAGAATTCTCAGAAATGGTTTTGCAGTCAGTTCTGTTGATTGTAGGGCAGCAAGAAGGTGATGTGAGAGGGATACCACATTTTCTTCTGGAAGGAAGGCCTTCATGAGGTCTGCCCTGATCCTGCAACCCAGGAAGACAACATCCTATATGGGGTTGAGGTGGGATTTTGGGAAGAGACTGTAGGAGTACCAGAAGGTCCTGGGAGTCACGAAGAGTTTCCTTGTCTTTTGCCTGAATCAGGAGGTGATCTAGGTAAGGGAATAACTGGGTTCCCTTTTCCCTGCAGTAGGCGATGACTGGAGTCAGGCATTTTGTAAATATGCCGGGGGCAGTGGAAAGCCCAAAGGGCAAGGCACAGAATTGAAAGTGAAATGAGCCTGCCAGGAATTTCAGGTATTTCCTGAAGGCGGGCTTTATAGGTATGTGAAGATAAGTATCCTTTATGCCTAGGGTTCATAGGTTCATACTAGGCTATCTGCTCTAGGGCATTTATAAGCCTAGCCCGAGTGTGTTTGGCTTTCGCCACCCATTTTAAATTAATTTTGCTATACCCTTTTTTGAGGTTAGTATACTGTGCCTCTGTCTAACAGTGACACAGAAGTGATACCCGGGGTAAACCTACGATCTCCCATCCACTCATCAAGATTCCTCTTGAAGAGAGTCAATGAGGGACTCTGCCTAACCTGGACTGGGATTTTATTCCAGAGTGAAGGGAGCCTCTGGGTTATGAATCTGTCCCTCCAGCATGTCCTATTTATTTTAGTGCTGAGGTTCAAGTCTCTCGAGCGTAGCTCGATGGGATTTGGATTTTCTGAGGTGCAGCATGTCCATTAATTCCAGGTTGGACATGGCTTTATACATCAGGCACAGATCGCCTCTGAGCAGACGGTATGCCACTGAGTAGAGCTGGAGTTTCTTTAACCGGGCAGCATATGGCATCTGTTTGAGCCCTTTGATCCTCTTGGTGAGGTACTTTTCGGGTCTTTCCAGTTGCTGCAGGTGTCTGGTAAGGTACATCCCAAAAGGGGCATTGTACTCAATTATGGGCCTGATGAGGAATGAGTAAAGAGGCACGATGACCTCCCCTGACCTAGATGTGAATCCCTTCATGATTAGGTGGGCTATATAAAATGTTTTTCTAACCACTTTGGCCACGTGGTTGTCAAATGAGAGATTGCTATCAACTTGGGTCCCCAGGTCCCTAATTACTTCTTCCAGATTAATGAATTACCACCTATGTGGTAATTTGTGGGCACTTTGTTTTTGCCAAAGGGGATGACTATACACTTTTTGGCGTTTAGCTTGAGGCCATGGCTCTGGCACCAGTTGTCTGTTTCTATGAGGCCCTTTTGGAGGATGCTTGTGTCGGCTGGAGAGTCGATTACGGTGCCCAGTTTGCAGTCATCTGCGAACTTGGTCAGCCACAGTCCTTCGGTGTTGGCCTGTACCTCCGAGAAATATTTGCCATGAAACCCTGAGGAAGGATGAGTGAAAAGCGAGTAGGTAGGGTGAGCATCCTGAAAGTAGGAACTTTTAGGAAGGGGTTGAGGAGCGAGAAGTCTAGAATCGGCCTCCATGGTCCTTCCTTTCTGGGTATCAAAAAGATTCTGGAGTAGAATCCTTTTCGTTTTGACTGTGTAGGTACTGGTTCTATGGTGCCCTACAGTACCTGATGGAGGAGGGGAAGTTGACTGGGAGGAGGCTGTGGTATACCCAGTCTTGAGGGGGAGGTGATTCAGAACATGAAGTAGCCGTTCTGCATAATGGACAGAATCCATTTGTCTGAGGTGATGAGTGATCACATAGGAAGAAAGTGAGAGAGATGGGTAGATAAGGGTATGGATGAGGGGGTGGAGGCTGAAATTTTGGGAGGTAGTCAGAGACTACCTACCCCATCATAAAGGGAGGCCTTTGCCTGGAAGACTGAGAAGGCCTAGGTTGAGGAGGCTGTCTTCTAGGGGTATTCTAGATTGCGGACCTGCAGGCCTGGAGGATTTCCTGATAAACTGTGTCTTTGCCAGGTAGTTCCTCTGGAACTTTGGAATAGGCAAGACTAGGATGTGTTTTAGGTCCTGTAATTTTCTTCCCTTCTGTTGCAAAGATTTAAACAGGTCAGCCACTTTTTCACCAAAAAGGGCTAAATGATTCAAAGGTATGTCAAGGAGTTTGGCCCTGACGTCATCTGGCAGAGGCTGAAGTCACAGCCACGAGTACCTTCTTAGTACTGAAGCTGATGCAGCTGAAGTGGCTGAGGCTTCCGCTGTATCATAACTGCATCTTAAGGAGTGTCTATTCACTTGAGAGATGAGTGCTATCAGTGAAGACAAGGAAGCTTTGGCTGCACAGTCAGGGATAGATTCATAGGCAGGTACTAGGCTATCTGCCCAAGGACATTTATAAGCCTAGCCAGAGCGTGTCGGCTTTCGCCGCCCCATTGATTAATTAACTGATCCTCTGTCAAGCAGAGCCAATGAAGTGATCCCACTCATCAAGGTTTCTCTTGAAGAGTGTTAGTGAGGGGCTTTGCCTGATGTAATTTGGAATTTTGTTACAAAGCATGGGGAGTCTCTGTGACAGGAATCTATCCCTCCAGCATGTTCTATTTATTGTTGTGGCAAGGTTTAGCTCACTAGAGCGTGTGGCTCGCAGTAACTTGGATTTCTTTAGGTGGAGCATGTCCATCAATTCTGAGTTGGACATGGATTTGTAAGTCAGGCAGAGATCACCTCTGAGTAAGCAATATGCCACTGAGTACAGCCGGAGTTTTTTCAGTCGGGCTGCATAGGACATATGTTGGAGACCAGTAATCCTCTTGGTGAGGTACCTTTGTGGTCCTTCCAGCTGTTGGAAGTGTCTTGTGAGGTACATCCCAAATGGGGCATTGTACTCTATGATGGGTCTAATGAGTGACGAGTAGAGGGGCACTATAACCTCTTTATTTCTAGATGCGAACCCTTTAGTAATTAGATGGGCCACATGGAAGGATTTCCTAACTACTTTGGCAATATGATTGTCAAAGGAGATATTACTATCTACCTGGGCCCCAGATCTCTTATTACCTCTTCTGTATTAAGGGGGCTGCCACCTATGTGGTAATTCGTGGGTGCTTTGTTTTTCCCAAATGGGATGACTATGCATTTTTTGGCATTTAGCTTGAGGCCATGACTTTGACACCAGGTGTCCATCTCAGTAAGGCCTTTTTGGAAGATGTCCGTGTCAGCTGGAGAGTCAGTTATGGCTCCCAGTTTGCAGTTATCGGCAAACTTGGTTAGCTATAGTCCTCCTGTGTTTGACTGTACTTTTGAGAAGTATATGCCGAACAGTAGGGGTCCCAGGACCGAGCCTTGTGGGACACCACTTGTGACTGGTTTAGAGTCGGACGTGGTGCCCGCTATTCTTACCGTGTGAGTTCCGTCTGTAAGCCAGTTGGCAACCCATCTCATGATGTAGGGGTTTATGTTCAGGCTGGTGAGTTTTTCTGTAATACCCGAATGAGGAATGGTGTTGAAAGCCTTGGCGAGATCAAGGTAGGCTGTGTGAACCACCTTTCCCTCGTCTATGGCCTTGGGGATTGTCTTGAAGAAGTCCACCAGGTTTAGTAGGCATGATCTGCCCTTAGCAAAGCCAAACTGGGTCAGGTCAAGTGTTTGGAGGTTCCCAATGTCTTTGTTAATGAGTTCCATGATGATGCGCTCCATAGCCTTGCAGATCAGGCTAGTCAGGCTTATGGGACGATAGTTACCAGGGTCAGTTTTGGTTCCTCCTTTGTGGAGAGGAATAACTGTTGCTGTGCACCATTCTATGGGCACATAGCCTGTGGAGAGGCTGAGGTTGAACAGAGTGTTTAGGTGGGGGGTTAGTTCGTTCTGTAGTTCGTGCAAAATGCAGCCTGGAACACCATTCGGTCCCATTGACCCTGTGTTTTTGGCTTTTGAAAGGACTGTATTCACCTGTGCTACTGTGATTTTTGGGACACTACACTTTTCCGGTACTGTTATGGGCCCTTCTGGAGTTGAGAGGGGGGTGAAGTTTGCACTGAATCTATCTGCCAGGATGTTGGCAATATCAGTAGGTTCAGTATATTTTGTGCTATTTTGCACTAGTTCAGTGCATATTTGCGAGTTGCCACTGAGATTCTTAACATAGCTAAAGAAGGCTTTGTGGTTATCTTTTGAATCCTTGGCTATTTTTCTTTCAAGGTTAGCCTTGGATGATTTCCTGAAGGACTTCAGTTTCTTACTGATACTGATCAGGGATGTCTTTCCTTCTTTGGATTTGCTTTTTTTCTGAACTAGTTTCCTCCTTCTATTGAATAGTCTGTTTATTGCAGGGGTCCACCAAACTGGTTTCCTTCTCTTAGAGGAGTGAGTCTTGGTTTTGCTAGGGATGGCATGATCCATGTATCCTTGTAGGTGCTCATAGAGTGCATTTGTAAAGGTTTCTGCATCTTCGGCAGCATTGTCCTTTAGCGTGGGGGCTGTGAAACTTATCACCTCTGTCTTAAGTAAGGTGAAGTTTGCTTTAGAAAAGTTTCTAAAAGGATGTCATCTAAATCCTTACTGGCTTTGTCCAGCAGAGCTAAGGAGTATTTGGTCATATCAGTTTGGTAGTTGGTGTCTCTAAATGAGAGGGTAGCAGAGTTGTAGATTTTCTTTCCCAACCTCTCCATAGTTTTGCTGTCATCAGCAGGGAGCACAGAAGTGGTAGGAAGGAGCTTGGAGGCCCTATCCATAGAGATGGAGATAGTGGCAGGGTCAAGTAGAAGGGTACTTAGGGCTGGAGGTTGGGAATCTGTGTATGACGTACTTAACTGAATCTTTTTTTGATCCGACGTCCGCGAGAAACTGGAGCACCTGGCATACAACTGGCGGCTGAAAAGTTCTCAGGGCTGGTGCATGCAGACGTCACTTTTATGGCCCAGGTTCCTGCAGCCACATTAGATGTCTGACACACCAAGAGGAACTGAAAATCTTTGGAAACCTGGCTGGACGAAACTGGAGAGGAAGAAGGATAAACCCACAAGTAGAATACTGCAACACTGGAATAGAAGGACATCTTGGTATGCTGTACTTGACTTAACAAATGCCTTTTTCACCATATCAATATCTGAGAAGAATTATGGTCAGTTTGCAATTACTTGGCAAGGTAGGCAGTACACTTTTATAAGATTACCTCAAGATTACCTACATAGCCCAACCATATGCCACAGGGTAGTGGGTGAACATCTTGATGAAATGCAAGTTCCAAAGGATATACAAATATTTCATTACATACATATTCTGATTCAGGGATCAGATGAAAAGACAGTGCAGGAACAAATGCAAAAAGTAATTGAACGCATGAAAACGAATGGGTGGGAAATTAAACCTGCTAAAATCCAAGGACCTGCTCAAACTGTCAAGTTTCTGGGTATCCAATGACATCATGGGCACAGAGATTTTGTCAAGAGCTAGGCAGAATATTTTAGAATTCCAAACTCCTCAAAAATAAAAGGCACAACAATTCATTGGGTTGTTTAGATTTTGGTGGCAACATATCCCTCATTTGAGTCAAATACTTCCTTTGTACAATGTAAGAAGAAGAAGGAAAAGGTATGAATTTAGCTGGGGAGATGAACAGCAGCAGGCTTTGAAAGGGCTAAGCAAATTATACCACAGGCTCTTGATTTATGGCCCATGAAAAGATGAAGTAGAGCTGCATGTCTCAGTACACGATCAATATGCTAACTGGAGCTTATGGCAAAAACAAGGTGCAAAGTGAGTACCTTTGGGATTTTGGACTAGTATACTGCCTTTCAGAAACAACTATTAGCTTGCTACTGGGCTCTTGTACATATTGAACAATTGACTGTAGGCAATACTATAGCTTTGAGACCTGAAATTCCCATTATGCAATAGGTAAGGAGTTCATCTGAAACACACAATAGGACACGAACAAGAAGCCAGTGTAATTAAATAGAAATGGTACATTCAGGAGCAGGCTAAAACAGGTGCAAGAGGGGTAGCTACGTTACATGAGAAAATAGCTCAGATACCTGTGACTGATGAACCACAATTACAATTGTCACTGAAACAACTTCACTGGATGAATCTCTGTTTAAATGGGGACAACCTTTTGCTCAATTATCATTGTAGCAAAGGCAACATGCCTGGTTTACTGATGGATCAGCAAAATATGTAGGAAACAAAAGGTGTTGGAAAGCTGTTTCTTACAATCCTACCACTAAAACATTCACCACCATGGGTGATGATAAGAGTAGCCAATATGCTGAACTTTATGCAGTTTTTCAAGCTTTAAGAAAGGAAACACCAGGAACATATATTTATATTGATTCTTGGTCTGTAGCAAATGGTTTAGCTACGCAGTTGCCTACATGGCAAAAGAAAAACTGGAATATACATCCAAAAGAGGTGGGAAAGAAATTATGGCAGAAAATATGGGAAATGCTATCTGAAAGCACGGTTACTGTGTATCATGTAGGTACTCATTGTATGACTGATTCTCTAGAAAGAATAGTTGTGTAAAATTTTACCATTACCATAGATGTCCTTCTCTTTCATGTTGCAGTATTCCAGGTGTGGGATTTCCTGCCCTCAGGTGACTCGTACGTCGGCTTCTATACAAAACCTTCAGCTTGGCTGCTGTAGTGTGTGTAGGAAGTCACACATAGGGCCATAAAGCAAGAGGCCTTATATGTGATGTCTGCACGCACAATCCTCAGAACTTGAAGGCCAGCAAGCAGAGAACAAGGCCCAGCAGGAGGTGTGCCAGTTGTTTACAGGTATGCGACTTGGAGACTTACTGAAATGTAGGTAGAAAGTACAGGTGTGTACATTTACCATAAATGTAAATGTTCGAGTGTATTCACTGTTGCAGTCATCACACTTGGGTTATCCTGCCAGAGGTAGCTCTCAGTCAGCCTGAATACCAGAGGCTTAGTATTTCTGCATCAGTTGCTGTCGCTCCAGGACTGACGTTAGGTCATCAGTGGTATAAAATCAGGCAGCCGACGCCATTACATCCGTTTTTCTTGCCCCAACTGTCAGGAGCTCCCAAATAGGGAGCTAGGTTATGGTGGAAGAACACCACCAGTAGAAAGTAAATACAAAAAATTCTCTGTAAGGAGTGAGGAAGAGAGAGAGAGAGACAAGGGGGATGGAGGGTGGGAAACCCAGACTGCAACAGTGAATACACTTGAACATCTACATTTATGGTAAGTGTACACAAAGTACAGTTGTGTACACTTACCATAAATGTAGATGTTCAAGTGTATTCACTGTTGCAGTCATTACATTTGGGTAATCTGCTGGCAGGTTGCTCTTGGTTGGCCTGAATTCCAAAGTCTTGGGTCCTGCGTCAGTTGCTGTCTTCTCTTCCATGACATCGGGTCTTCAGGGGTATAAAATATGCAGCCGACGCCATTTTCTTTAGTTTTCTTGCCCCCGATGTCAGGTGCCCCCAAAAAGGTAGCAATATTATATATATAAATATAAATATACATGCATCAATATAAACTTTACCTTCATCTACAAGCAAATACACCACATAGGTTGTAGAAGATAGAGAAGGAAAGATAAACTGTAGAATGACAAGGGGATGGACTGCAACAGTGAATACACTCGAACATCTACATTTATGGTAAGTGTACACAACTGTACTATGTTCTTAGTGTTTCACTGTTGCAGTCATTACATTTGGGTAGAATCCCAAAGCTATGGTTGGGAGGCTGGAGCTAAACAGCATTAGGTGCAGCTATAAGGCCCTGCAGAACTGCAGTGGCAAAGCCTGCCCTGGACTTAGAGTAGAGAGGCAAATGGCAATGCTTTGTAAAGGTGTGAACCGAACTCCAAGTAGCAGCTTCTACAATGTCCTTGGTTGGTACTCCTCTGAGAAAGGCTTCTGAAGCAGCTGCAGCTCTGGTGGAATGAGACCTAATGCCCTTGGGCACAGGTTTACCATGGTGTAAATAGCAGAAACGGATGCAGTAGCTTATCCACTTTGAAAGTGTCTGCTTTGAAATAGCCTTTCCTTCTGATCCTGCAGCATATGACACTAGTAGCTGCTTAGTTTTTCTTAGAGCATTAGTCCTGCTTAAGTAGAATCTTAGCTGTCTGTGTACGTCCAAGGAATGCAGAATTCTTTCCCCTTTGTTCTGCGGATTTGGATAAAAAGTTGGCAGATGAATTGTTTGGTTAAGAGCCATACTGGAAACCATCTTAGGCATAAAAGTAGGATTTGTCCTCAGACACACCCTGTCTAGGTGAAATATGATAAAAGGCTCTACAGCCATGAGGGCCTGTAGCTCTGAAACTCTTCTTGCTGAAGTAATTGCTAGTAGCAGAGCTGTCTTCCATGATAAGAACTTTATGTCAGCGGTAGCAGCTGGTTCAAATGGAGGCGGGGTGAACTTTTCTAACACATAATTGAGGTCCCATGCAGGTAGGGATGATCTTCTAGTAGGCCTTAAATTTTTGGCTCCCATAAGATACTGCTTTAGTAAAGGATGAGAAAAGATTGGTGGCTCTGTATTGTAATGAGCCGAAATGGCAGAGGCATGGATTTTGATTGATGAGAAAGATAGGCCTTTGTCAAGCATCTCAGTTAAGTATTGTAATATCGGAGGAATATGTGGTTCTGCTGTATCAGTTCCTTGTGCTTGATTCCAAGCACATAATCACTTCCATTTGTCAGCATAAGATTTTCTAGTACTAGGCCTTCTGACTTCTAAAATGACATCTATCACAGCTTTACTGAGAGGCGTCGTTTGTATGATTACATGATTAGCCATGCTGCCAGGTTCAGAGTCTGTAGTTGGTTGTGCAGGATCTGATTGTTTTGCTGGGACAGTAGTTGTGGTTTTTGAGGCACGGTCCAAGCTGGGTATTGAGCCAAGTTCCTTAGGATTGGGTACCAGTATTGGCGGGGTCAGTCCGGGGCAATTAATATAATATTTGGCCTCTCTTGTCTGACTTTTAGGAGGACCTTGGGTAGAAGAGGCAGAGGAGGAAAGGCGTAAACTGATAGGTTTTTCCAACTGAAGGATAGGGCATCCACTTTCCATGCTTGTCTGTGATAAGTCCTTGTGCAGAATCTTTTCAATTGATAATTTTGAGGAGAGGCAAATAGATCTATGTCTGGGCTCCCCCATTTCTCTATCATTCTGGAGACTTGTGGATTTAGTTTCCACTCCTGAGGCTCCATAAGGTTTCTGCTTACATCATCTGCCAGAGTGTTTTGTTTTCCTGGCAGGAATTGAGCTTGAAGATGTATTTGGTAGGTCAAAGCTGTGTCCCACAGTGCCATGGCTAATCTGCAAAGGGGTATGAGTGTGTGCCCCCTTGCTTGTTTATATACCACATGACTGTGGTGTTGTCCGTCTTTATCAGTAGTTGTCCTGGATGAAGTAAATCCTTGAAGTCTATTAGGCCATTTTGAACAGCTAGCATCTCTTTCTGGTTGATATGTAGATGCATTTGATTTGGTGCCCTTATGCCCTGAATGCATCTTCCTGCCATGTGGGCCCCCAGGCATAATCTGATGCATTGGTTGTTAAGGTTTGGCTGGCAGGGGATTAGAGTGAAGGGCAGTCCCATGTTTTGATGACAGGCCCTTGTCCACCACAGAAACTCTTGTTGCAGGCAGGGAATGAGAGGAATCATTGTTTCTAGACTGTGTGAATGCTGACTCCATAAACTTTTTAGGTACCGTTGAAGTTTCCTCATATGCAGTCTTGTATATGGAATTAGCAGGATGCAGGATGCCATGAAGCCCAGAGCCTGCAGAATTTGTCTTGCAGAAGATTGGGTTTTTGCTGCCATCAGTTTGAAGTAAGTAGTCAGTTGCCTTTGTTTGTCTGGCGTGAGGTAAGCCATCTGGGCAGTTGTATTCAAGCTTGCACCCAGGAATGTTATCTTTTGAGAGGGTACCAGTTGTGATTTATTTTCATTTATTGTGTACCCTAGGCATGTTAGATGCCTTTTCACAAATGCCATTTGTCGAAGAAGAGTGTCCTTGTTCTCTGCTTGAATGAGACAGTCATCCAAGTAAGGATACATTTGTATACTTCTTTGTCTGCAAAATGCAATTACTGGTACCAGGCACTTTGTAAAGACCCTGGGCACAGTAGATAAGCCAAAGGGCAGTGCAGAGAATTGGTAATGCATTAAGCCAGCCTTGAATCTGAGGTATCTTCTGCATGACTGTCTTATTGGGACATGCAGGTATGCCTCTTTTAGGTTTAAAGTCACCAGCCAAGCTTTCTTGCCCAGCATGGGCAGAAGCTGCTGCAAAGTCAGCATTTTGAATTTTGGAATGTCCAGGTATGTGTTCAAAATCGATAAATCCAGTACTGGCCACCAGGCCTTGTCCTTTCTGGGTACCAAGAACAGTCGAGTAAAAACGTTGTCCTTTTTCCTGTTCTGGTACTGGCTGAATGGCCCCCATATCCATGAGGGATGTAACCTGTTTCTGTGCCTCTGCCCATTGATTTTTTGGCAGGTCTGGCCAACCATTTGTCCTTGGCAGAGTGTGGAAATGGAATCTGTATCCGTGTGATATGATGTTTAGAACCCACTTGTCCTGGGTTATTAACTGCTAATTTTGAGCAAAAAGTGCTAATTTCCCCCATATGGGTGCTGCCAAAAGATAAGTGCTTGGTGTAGGCAGAGGGAAGGCATTGGGATTGCTTTCTGTAGGTTTGCACTTTATCTCCTCCAGATTTGGAGGTGGATGTGACCCATTGCTTTTACCTGTATGAGTCTTGCGCCTGGTATCTGGAACCCTTAGGGCATCTGGATTTGCCCCTTTGAGCTCTGTCTGACACAGGAAAGGACCAATTTTTTGTAGGCCAGTGTCTACTGAATCTTGGTGGCTGCACTTGTAAGAAGTCTTTAACATTTTGCATAGACTTAGCTTTGTCTTCCATTTTCTTTAAAACCTCTTCTGCCTTAATACCAAACAGGGAGACATGCTGTAAAGGTGCATCTAGCAATTTAGCTTTAACATGATCAGGTAAATTTTGTTCCTTTAACCAGGCATGCCTGCTAATCACAGATCCAGTAAATGCAGCCCTGCAGGAGGCCTCTAAAGAATCAAAACCACATTGCAAAGTATGCTTTCCAACTTGTTCAACTGCATGCAATAATTCCTGCAATTCTTTATTTTCTGCATATTCTAAAATCAACATCATTTTCTGTTTCAGCAATCCCATAACATGTTGTTGGTACTTAAGCATATGAAATTGACAGTTTAAGGCCCTGATTGCCAAGATTACAGATGTATAAACCTTTTTTCCCCATCTGTCCAGTGCCCTTGAATCTCTGTCAGAGGGGGTAGGATTTTTTGCTGTTGAGGCCTTAACTCCCTTTGGACCCTGTGAAATAGTTTCAGGATCAGCAGCAGGGTTTCTAAATAAAAATTTATGTGAGTCAGGGACCCTGTAATATGTGTCAGGCTTACTGGGAGCCGGATGTAATGAGTCAGGGGTGAGCCTTGACTCCGAAAACGCATCATCCACAATGTCTAAAACAGGGGGAATGGCTAAAGGCTTGTGCTGATGGAGAAGGAAATCCCTGAGCCTCTTTTTTGATTCTGATAAGTCTTGACTCTCCCAGTGAAAATGCTCCTTCAAAGTATGCAAGGTTTCTCCAAATGAATAATCCTCTGGTGGAGATGCAGCTGGAATAGACTCCTTAGCATCAGAATCCTCATAGGGAGGTAAAGATAATTCCTGATCAGAAGAGGAATCAGAAGAAATAGAAACCTGATCTGAAGATTCATAGGTTCATAGGTAGGTACTAAGCTATTGGCCCTAGGGCCTATACAAGCCTAGCCAAAAATGTACCTTGGCTTTCGCCACCCAAGAAAATTATTTTCCTGTGCCCCTGTCAACCAATCTTCAAGATTTTTCTTGAAGAGTGCTAATGAGGAGCTCTGTTTGACATAGATAGGTAGTCTGTTCCAGAGTATGGGAAGTCTCTGGGACAGGAATCTATCCCTCTGGCATGTTCTGTTTATTGTGGTGACAAGGTTTAGGTCCCTAGAGTGTGTAGCTTGGAGGGATTGGGATTTCTTTAAGCGGAGCATGTCCAACAGCTCTGGTCTTGATAGGCTGTGTGAACCAGCTTACCCTCATCTATGGCTTTGGTGACTACTTCAAAGAAGTCTATCAGGTTTAGGAGACATGATTTGCCTTCTACAAACCCAAACTGTATCAGTGTCTTGCCTAGGCCTCTTATCTGTTGGAGGATGGGTAGCCCTGATCAAAGTAATAAGGTCTATAGCCATTTTGATCATCTGTTTTTTAGGCATAGAGGCCTGTGCACGTGGCTCAGGCGTTATTTTTTTAGTTTTAGATGTTGCTTTTGTCTTTGATTTTGCAGCTGTCATCTGTTTGATATACAAATGTTGAGGTCTGAATACACCCTCAGAAGCCGGTGCCTGCTCAGCAGCTCCGGACCCATCTGAGGGAGATACATATGTCGGTCCAATACCTTGAGAATCTTGTGGCATGCCGGACTCCACATGGGTGTCGGTAGAGGCCCGCGACTTGAAGGTAGCAGGTATCAGGGGCTGCGAAAGTGCCTCACTGAGTACCGGTGAACCGGCGACTGGCTTAGGAGAAGCTTCGTCATCGGTTTTGGATCTCGACTGCCTTTCTCTGTCCTTTTCTTTGCGTTTTTTATGTACTCCGGTAGTCGGATTGCTATCTGGCGACATTTCTGGGTAGTTAAATCTGCTTCCAAAATACTTTGATGCAAAAATATACCAACACTTAATAATGCGTTGGTTAAATCTAGCACAATACCAACAGCCAGGCACGTTGTGATCAGGGCCTAGGCAAGGAATACAGTATAAATGGAAATCCTTATGAGGTATTTGCTGCCAACAAGTAATACAATTATTAACTTTTTCTGACATCGGTATAAAGCAAGGAAAAAAGTTTCCCCAACGGGGTACTTAGCTTTAGTGAAGACTTTGGTTCTGAAACTCAAACTCGAATATTTCAGTAGTTGGCCGACTGGCACTTGCGAAATGCTTCTGCTTCGGTCACCGCGCGGCAGGAAATACTAAAGAAAATGGCGTCATCTGCATGTTTTATACCTCTGACGACGTGTCGTCATGGAAGAGAAGACAGCAGCTGATGCAGGACCCAAGACTTTGGAATTCAGGCCGACTGAGGGCAACCTGCCAGCAGAATACCCAAATGTAATGACTGCAACAGTGAAACATGAAGAACATCTGTACTATGCTCTTCGTGTTTCACTGTTGCAGTCATCACACTTGGGTTGAGTCCCAAAGCTGAAGAAAAGGGTGGAGGCAGTCAAGAAGACTGGGGGCTAGCTAGGATGCCCTGCAAGACTGTGGTTGCAAAGCCTGCCCTGGATTTGAAGATAGGCAAATGGTAATGCTTGGTGAAGATATGAACAGAAGTCCATGCTGCAGCCTCCTGGATGTCCCTGATGAGGATCCTTCTGAGAAAAGCTGTAGAGGTGGAGGTTGCCCTGGTGGAATGTGTCCTGACCCCCTTAGGGGGTGGTTTCCCATGGTGTTTGTAGCAGAAATGGATGCAGTGTGCTGTCCATTTGTAGATTGTTAGTTTGGATATGGCCTTGCCCTCTGCCCTTGCTGCAAAGCTGACTAGCAATTGCTCAGTTTTCCTAAAGGATTTAGTCCTATCCCGGTAGAATCTGAACACATCTAGAAAATGCAGAATTTTCCCCCCTTGTTTTCTGGGTTAGGGAAAAAGGTGGGCAAATGAATTGATTGGTTGAGAGCCACACTGGACACCACTTTAGGCATGAAAATTGGGTTAGTCCTGAGGGAGACCCTGTCAGCATGGAAAATGATGAAGGGCTCTACAGCCTTGAGTGCTTGTAGCTCTGAAACTCTTCTAGCTGAAGTGATGGCCAGAAGCAAGGCTGTTTTCCAAGAGAGGAATTTTAACTCTGCTGAAGCTGCA
Source organism: Protopterus annectens (assembly GCF_019279795.1). NCBI lineage: Eukaryota > Metazoa > Chordata > Ceratodontiformes > Protopteridae > Protopterus > Protopterus annectens. The sequence continues at coordinate 10,084,249 of NC_056732.1, read as the reverse complement.
GGCTCAAAGGGAGTAGGGTGAGCTTTTCCAACACAAAGTTAAAGTCCCAAGCTGGGGTAGGAGCTCTTCTGGGTGGCCTTAAATTGTTAGCCCCTCTTAGGAACTGTTTGATGAGAGGGTGTGAGAAGAGAGGTGGCTCTGTGCTGTAGTGAGCAGCTATGGTAGAGGCATGAATTTTAATAGAAGAGGATGGGCCCCTGTGTAGTAGGTCTCCTAAATAATCCAGGATGAGAGGTAGAGGGCTGTGCTGTTTCAGCTCCTTTAGCCTGGATCCAGGTGCAAAACCTTTTCCACTAGTCAGCATAGGATGTTCTAGTGCTGGCGTGTCTGGCCTCATGCATAACATCCAGGACTTGTTTGCTTAGGCTGGCAGCTGGAGGAGAGGTCAGGGTATAAGCCATGCTGCCAGGATCAGGGTCTGCAATTGTGGATGCATGAATTCTTCATTCTTCTGGGTCAGGAGTGTTGGGATCTGAGGTAGTTGCCATGGTGGAAGGCTGTGCAGCAGTGATTACCAGTGCTGGCATGGCCAGTCTGGGGCAATCAAAATTGCCCTTGGTTTTTCCTCCCTTATTTTGAGCAGTACCCTTGAAATTAGTGGTAGAGGGGGAAATGCATAGATCGAGAGGTTTACCCATTGGAAGGATACAGCATCCACCTTCCAAGTCTTGCTGTGAGGTTCCCTGGTGCAGAATTTGCTGAGCTGGTGATTGTTGTGGGAGGTAAAGAGGTCGACCTTCGGGGTGCCCCATTTCTGGGTTACAAGGTTGAAGGTTCTGTGGTCTAGCTGCCACTCGTGTGGGTCTAGCAGGTTTCTGCTTAAGTTGTCTGCCAGAGAGTTTAGGGAGCCTGGCAGGAATTGTGCTAGCAGGTGAATTTGCATGGCTGAAGCCATGTGCCAAAGGGTCATGGCGAGCCTGCAGAGAGGATAAGAGTGAGTTCCTCCCTGCTTATTGATACACCACATCACTATGGTGCTGTCTGTTTTGATCACTAGAGGCCCCGGGGAGAGTAGGGGTCTGAAAGCTGTCAGGGTGTGCTGAACAGCTAGCATCGCTTTTTGGTTGATGTGCAGATGTATTTGATTTGGGCTCCAATGGTCCCGAATGCACCTGCCATCCAGGTGTGCACCCCAGGCATAATCTGAGTCTGTGGTGAGGGTCTGGATGGTGTGGGATTGTGAGAAGAGAAGACCCCTTATTGTGGTTGCATGCTGCTGCCCACCAAAGAAAATCTTTCCTTAGACAGGGTATCATAGGTACAATAGTTTCCACGTCTTGAGAGTGTTGACACCAAATGTTTTTTAGGTACCACTGAAGTTTCCTCATATGCAATCTGGCATATGGAAAGAGTAGAATGCAGGAGGCCATGAACCCTAGAGCTTGCAGGATTTTCCTTGCGGATAACTGGGTTCTGGTGGCTAGTTGAGAGAAGTAGGCTTCTTTTTCTGGAGTAAGGAATGCCTTCTGGGATGCTGTGTTCAGGCTTGCTCCCAGGAATACAATTTTTTGAGTGGGGACTAGTTTTGATTTCTTTTCATGTATAGTATACCCCAGGGAGGTCAGTAGGTCCTTTACAAAGGTCAGGTGCTGTAACAGCTTTTTCCTGACTGTCTGCCTGAATCAGGCAGTCATCTAAGTAGGGGTAAATCTGAATTTTTTTTTGTCTGCAAAAAGCAATGGCTGGAGCCAGGCAGTGGATAAGCCAAAGGGAAGCGAGATAAATGAAAGTGCATAGATCCTGCCCTGAAACATAGATAATCTCCTGCAAGATCATTGCAGGATCAAGCATATCATTGCTGGAGCCTTCATGTGTCCTGACAGAGTGCTCTTCAAACTATCTGGAGATATACAGAGCTAATTATATTTTTCTGGCACTTCAGAGTTGTGTACTGTTAATTGTTGCTTGACTAATTTTATATCATTGCTGGCTGACTTCAGAGTTATGCGGTGTTATTTTTGCTTCACTGTATAGTTTTTCAGATCTCTGCTGAAAGTGTTTTTCCCTACCCACCCTCCCTATTCCTTTCTTGTTGGAAGCTTTTGCAGTTGCCCACCCTCACTGTAGATTTGATCTGGGACACTCCCCCCAGTCCCATCTCTTTACCTCATTCTACCTAATAGACTCCTTCTGCACTTGTTTTTAGTCATTTTTAATTTAATTGCATTTTTTAAACTGTTTGGTCAAACAATGCTACATAAGTGTGCTAGCTTGCACTGCATTTGAATAGTTTTTACTGCTGTTTTAGCTACTTTTCTGTATAAAAAAAATCTAAGTCCCTTTCCTACCTTTCCTGTAACTAGTGTTCCAGATTCAGATTTGCTGTATCCAGGTCTGTATGCAAGCTTCTAAGCCCCTCAAGCTTTCTGTGTTGGAGGGAAGCCTTCTAGTTTATCAGTGGGACTGGTAAGCACTAGGTAACCTATCTACCGCATAAGGAGTGGTTCTGGCCCAGAAATTGTAGTTATTGGCCATTTGGGCAGTTTTTCCATCTCTCTCAACTTTCTGATTTAAAAGCCCGCATTTGCACTTGTTTTCCCCCCTTTCCTGTAACTAGTTTAGTCCAGATACAGATTTTTAGTTTTATGACTTGAATTTGCTTATTCGTGATCAGCACTTGTTCAGAGCTTGTTGTAAGCACTAAATAACCTATTAATTACTACAGCACTCAACCTTCCTCATTACCTAGAGGAAAACAGTTTTGGTACTTACTTTCCTCACTTGCCTAAAGAAAAACAGCTCTTGTACTCACCTTCCTCACTTATCTAGAAGAAAATATTTTTTTATTCAGGCATGTCTAAGGGTCAGCTCCCAGTGTTCTCTCCTGTCTATCTGATGAGTCTGGGCATATTGGGGCAATGTAGAAATTGCCTCATGTACACAGACAACCCTCTCCTCCTACCACCCAACACTACAACCTGTGAGAGATGCACTTATCTAGCCAAACTGGAGGTAAAGCTCTCTCCAACCAAGAGTGAACTTGACAGTCAAGAGGAGAAGGTAAACACTTGCACCACACCACACTCATCACATAGTCTCACTAAATCTACACCACCAAAATTCACACATAGAAACACAAAAACATTCGCGGAGGCTCTCAATAATAATCTGCTCAAGCAACAGAGACCTCCAAAGCAGAAATGCAACAAATCTTCACCCCCCAACAAAACCCAAATGACACATAGCCTGCAGACTCAGTGTGCCACTCAACCACAGCCAATAAGGCAAAACAACGTACCCAACATACTAGTAATAGGTGACTATAGTCAGGCACACTGATGCCCCACTCACCAGGCTAAACAAGGAGAAGGTTACTTTCAGCTGCCTGTTGGGTGCCAGGATCCGCCACATAACCCACGCACTCAGGACACTCCACAACAAGTACAAATATGACTCTGTCATTGTCCATGTTGGTGTGAATGACCTGAGACGTACCTCCCTGGACTACATGAAAAGAGACATGGAAGAGCTCTCCGATCTTGCAGCCCAGGCAGGTATGAACCTAGCCGTGAGTAGCATTCTGCCATCACCCAGAATGATACCGCAGTACAAGGACAAAATGATTGACTTCAACAATTGGCTAAGCTTCTTGTGTCATTCTAAAGGGATCCAGTATCTGTCTGCCTGGGATGACATGGTCGACAGACCACAATGCTTTGCCTGCACCTGTCACCCCTGGGATTCCGGATACTGGCTAAGGTTCTTGCTGCCCCTATAGTGCCTTTTTTTTAGGCAAGGTTCAAATGACAAATTCACCACCGTAACAGGAACAGGCAAGCAAAAACTGAGGGTGATGCTACTCAGTGCTAGAAGTCTAAATCTCAAAATGCATTCACTCGAGGCACTCCTTAAAATGGAGAACATCGATATCTGTGCAGTGACTGAGACCTGGTTAAAGGCTCCAGAGAGCACCCCTGCACTCATACCACACTTTTCAGCCATGTAACCTGGACCAGAACACCAAAGATGGAGGTGTGTCCATATTCATTAAGGATATCCACACCTCCAGGCTAGTTGCTCAGCATAATGCATCCAAGGTTATCCAAGTGCAACTAACTCTGGGCAAAACTGCAATCCAAATTGTAGCTTGCTACAGATCCCCCACCATGCCCCATGATTCCCACTCTTCTTTTCTTGATGTACTGTAAAATATTAGGGTTCAACCAAACACCCTAATAATGGGCGATTTCAACTACCCCACCATTAACTGGGAAAACTACTCATGTACCAACTCCTTCGCTCAACGCTTTCTGGAATTCATAAACTCCAATGCCCTGGATCAACTTATCCACACCCCCACCAAGGGCAACAATATCCTAGCTCTAGTAATTACCAGCATGAGAGACTGATGTTCCACACCTGAAGTCAACTCCTCATTGGTCAGATCCGACCATAAGCTAATCACCCTAGATATCCACATCCTGACCCCACCCCCCATTAAGGAAACCACGGTAAAAAAAATTCTCCAAAGCCAACTTCATGCTTCTTAAGACAGAAATGGTGAAATTCATGACACCCACGCAGATGGACAATACAGTTATGACACTGAATCCGACACAATTGCACTTTATAAGCACTTACACGAGTGCATGGATCATGCTATCCCAAACAGAATCAAGACGCTATCCTCCAAAAAAGGAAGCCAATCTGATGGTCCCCTGCCATAAACAAGCTGTACAACAGAAGGAAGAAACTGTTGCAAAAGAGAGTAAAATCCATGAGTGGAGGAGCTCCCTGGTCAGCCTCAGTAAGAAGCTGTGATCCCTCATATAATCCTCCAAAGCTAGTTACGAAAACAAAATTGCCACTGATTCTAAAGACAACCACAAAGCATTCTATAGCTATGTCAAGAATCTCAATGGCAACACTCAGATCTGCTCTGAGTTACAGCACAATGGCACTAAATGTACAGACCCAACTGATATCGCCAATATCTTGGCAGATAGGTTCAGTGCTAACTTTAACCCCCTCTCACCCTCTAAAGGGCACATCTCTATACCGGAAGAATGCAAAGTTCCTGTAATCACGGCTGCACTGGTAAAAAAGTACAGTTGTGTACAATTAGCATAAATGTAGATGTTCGAGTGTATTCACTGTTGCAGTCATTACACTTGGGTTATCTGCTTTGCAGTAGCCCTCAGTCGGCCTGATTAACAAAGTCTTGGGTCCTGTGTCAGCTGCTGTCCCTTCTTCCATGGTGTCAGGTCATCAGGGGTATAAAACTTGCAGCCGACATCATTACATCAGTTTTTCTTGCCCCAGATGTCAGGTGCCCCCCTAATGTGGAGCAAATAAATCTATAAATACCAGGAAATACCTCCAACAAAAAAGCAACTACACCAAAAAGTTTTTTAAACATAGTAAGTGAGAGTAGAGGTATAACCAAAAAGAAGAAAGGGGGCTGGAGGGAGGGTAACCAGGACTGCAACAGTGAATACACTCGAACATCTTCATTTATGGTAAGTGTACACAACTGTACTATGTTCTTCGTGTTTCACTGTTGCAGTCATTACATTTGGGTAGCTTCCCAAGCTGAGGTTGGGAGGAGGAATTTAACTAGAATTAGGACCAGCTATAACCAGCTCTGGATTTAGAGAAAATAGGCAAATGATAATGCTTGGTAAAGGTATGTACAAAAACTCCAGGTTGCAGCTTCTATGATGTCCCTAGTAGGGACACCCCTGAGAAAGGCTGTAAAGGTAGATGCAGCCCTGGTTGAATGGGGTCTGATGCCCTGAGGAGTAGGTTTTTCATGGTGCTTATAGCAGAAAAGGATACAGTGGCCTATCCATTTTGAAATGGTTTGTTTTGAAATGGCTTTCCCCTCTGTCCCTGCAGCAAATGCCACCAGCAGTTGTTCAGATTTCCTTTGAGGTTTAGTCCTGTACAAGTAGCATCTAAGCTGTCTGTGCACATCTAAAGAGTGCAGTATCCATTCCCCTTTGTTCTGTGGGTTAGGAAAAAAGGTAGGCAAATGAATGGACTGATTAAGAGCCACACTGGATACCACCATGAGCATGAAGGAGGGATTTTTTCTGAGGAACACCCTGTCTGCATGAAAGATGATGAAAGGTTCCACTGCCATAAGGGCCTGTAATTCAGATACACTTCTTGCAGAAGTGATAGCTATCAGGAAAGCTGTTTTCCAGGTGAGCCCCCCATGCATAATCTGATGCGTCTGTTGTTAAAATTTGGGTGGCAGGGGGTAATGTGAATGGTAGTCCCCTGTTTTGGTGGCAGGCCTCTGCCCACCAAAGGAACTCTTGGCATAGGCAAGGTATGACTGGAATCCTTGCTTCTAGATCCTGTGAATGTTGACACCATAGGCTTTTGAGATACCATTGTAGTTTCCTCATATGCAGCCTTGCATATGGAATTAGAAAAATGCAGGAGGCCGTGAACCCCAAGGCTTGTAGAATTTGCCTTGCAGATAGCTGGGTTTTTGTGGCCACTTGTTTGAAGGAGGTTGTCAAATGAATCCGTTTCTCTGACATGAGGAAAGCCATCTGGGAAGTTGTATTCAAGCTTGCTCCCAGGAATGTAATTTGTTGACAGGGTATCAGCTGTGATTTCTTTTTGTTTATAGTGTACCCCAGACAAGTCAGTACCCTCTGAACAAAGGCCAGATGATTCAATAGTATGTCCCGGCTTTCTGCCTGAATTAGACAATCGTCCAGGTATGGGTATATTTGAATATTTCTTTGCCTGCAAAATGCAATGACTGGAGCTAGGCACTTTGTGAATACCCTGGGCACAGTAGATAAGCCAAAGGGCAGTGCAGAGAACTGATAGTGCATGGAGCCTGCTAAGAAATGCAGGTATCTTCTGCAAGACTCCCTGATAGGGATGTGCAGGTATGCTTCTTTTAAGTCTAGTGTTGCTAGCCATGTATCTTTGCCTAGCACTGGAAGCAGCTGGTGAAGCATCAGCATTTTGAATTTTGGAATCACCAGGAAGGTGTTTAGAGTAGAAAGGTCCAGGATAGGACGCCATGTATTGCCTTTTCTAGGTACCAGGAAAAGTCTTGAATAGAAACTTTGTCCCTTTTCCTCTTCTGGTACCAACTGAGTAGCCTCCATGTGTAAGAGAGAGTACCTGATTTTGGCCCTCTGCCCACTGATTCGGGGGTAGATCTGGCCACCCGCTTGGAGTTGGTAAAGTGTGGAAATGAAATCTGTATCCTTGGGACACTATATTTAAAACCCATTTGTCCTAGGTAATGAGTTCCCAGTTTTTGGCCTGCAGACCAATTTTTCCTCCTAAAGGCACATTCAGTTGGGAGGTGCTTGGAAATTTTAAATGCAAGTCACTGAGACAGTTGTCCATAGGGGGGAGTCTTACTACTCCCAGATTTGGGTGTGGAATCCCCCCACTGCTTAGTCTTGTGTGTCCCTTGGGACTGAAACCTGGGGTTTCTGCTGTGTCTGAGTTTGGATTGAGAAGACCTGGAAGGGGCCGGAAAGGACCATTTCTTAGTGGGCCAGTGCCTACTAAATCTAGGAGGCTGAACCTGTAAGAAATCTTTGACAGTTTGCATAGATTTAGCTTTATCTTCCATCCTTTTTAGAACTTCCTCAGCCTTGTTGCCAAACAGGCAATCCTGATTTAAGGGAGCATCCAACAATTTAGCTTTAAAATGATTAGGCAAAGTTTGCTCCTTAAGCCAAGCATGCCTTCTGAGCACAGACCCAGTAACAGCAGCCCTGCTAGAGGCCTCTAATGAATCAAATCCACATTGCAAAGTATGTTTTCCAACCTGTTCAGCAAAATGCATTAAATCCTGTAATTCTTTATGTTCAGCATAGTCAGGAATCAACATAATTTTCTGTTTAAGCAATCCAATAACATGTTGTTGATACTTTAACATATGAAACTAGCAGTTTAAAGCCCTAATGGCCAAGGTTGCAGAAGTGCAAACCTTCTTACCACATCTATCTAGCGCCCAGAGGGGGTAGGATTTTTAGCAGTAGAAGCCTTAATGCCCTTAGGTCCCTATGAAATAGTCTCTGGATCCGCAATAGGATTTCTAAAAATCTGTAAGATCTGCCAGGTTTCTGGGAGCAAGAGGCGAAGAATCAGGAGCCAAACTAGATTCTGAAAAGGCATCATCAACAATGTCCAGTACAGGAGGTATAGCTAAAGGCCTATGCTGAGGCAGGAGTAAGAAATCCCTAAGCCTCTTTTTAGAATCTGAAAAATCCTGGCTTTCCCAGTGGAAATGCTCCCGTAGAGTATGTAAGGTCTCACCAAAAGAAAAATCCTCAGGAGGAGAAGCAGGGGGAATAGAGTCCTCTGCATCAGAATCCTCATAAGTAGATAAGGGCAAATCCAGATCATCAGAAGAATCAGAAAAATCAGAATCCTGGTCAGAAGATTCATAAACAACTTCAGCCCTAGGTTGCTTAGAAGGGGGGGGGGTTGGCTTCCCCTGATTAGAGTTATAACATCTTCAATCATTCTTATCATTTGTTTTTTAGGCTTAGTGGCCTGCGCATGTGGTCTGGGAGTCGGTTTCTTAGGCATGGGTTGAGATTTTGGCCTAAATGAAAATGGAGGCGTCAGTTTAATATGCAAGTCTGTAAGCCTGAATACACCCTCAAAAGCCGGTGCCTGCACAGTGGCTCCGGACCCATCCAAGGTAGAGACATCCGCAGGTTCCACAGTTGAAGCATTTTGCAGCATACCGGACTCCGAATGGGTCTCGGTAGAGGCCTGCGAGTCAGAAGTAGCGGATATCAGGGGCTGCAAAAGCGCCTCACTGAGTACCAGCGAACTGGCGACAGGCTTAGGAGAAGCGTCGTTGGCAGTTTTGGACCTCGGCGGCCTGTCTCTGTCTTTATCTTTACTTTTTTTTCAGAATCCCAGTAGTCGGAAGGCTAACCGATGACTTTTCTGGATAATTAAACCGAGAACCGAAATATTTAGAAGATATACCGACGACAGATAGTGCACTGTTTAAATAAAGCAAAAGACCTACAGCGAGGTACGTCGTGGTCAGGGCCTAGGCAAGGAATACAGTACGAATGAAAATCTTTGTGAGGTATTTGCTTTCCACAAGCAATGCAATTATTAACTTTTACTGACATCGGTAAGAAGCAAGAAAAAGTTTCCCCAATGGGGTACTTAGCTTTAGTTGAAGACTTCGGTTCTGAAACTCGAAAACGAAAATTTCAGGAGTCGGCCAACTGGCACTTGAGAACTGCTTCGGGCACTGCATGGCAAGAAAGACTGATGTAATGACATCGGCTGCATGTTTTATACCCCTGACGACCTGATGTCATGGAAGTAGGGGCAGCAACCGACGCAGGACCCAAGACTTTGTTAATCAGGCCAACTGAGGGCTACTGCAAAGCAGATAACCCAAATGTAATGAATGTAACAGTGAAACACGAAGAACATCCACACTCTCCAAAGCCAAGAACACAGCATCCATGGGACGAGACAACATCCCAGGCTGCATTCTACATGAAGTACAGAATGAACTGGCACCCCACCTAAGTTCCATGTTCAATCACAGCCTCACCTCAGGCTTTGTGCCCACTGAATGGTGCACAGCGACGGTTTTCCCACTCCACAAAGGGTGAGCCACCACGGACCGTGGGAACTACTGCCCCATTAGCCTGACGAGCCTGGTCTGCAAGGCCATGGAATGTATCATCATGGAACTTATAAACAAAGACATTGGTAATCTCCAAACTCTGGACCCCACCCAGTTCGGGTTTGTAAAATGCAGATCATGTCTCCTAAACCTGATAGACTTCTTTAAAGCAGTCACCAAAGCCGTAGACGAGGGTAAGGTGGTTCACACAGCCTATCTAGATCTTGCCAAGGCTTTTGACACCATCCTCCACTCTGGAATTATAGATAAACTCACTAAACTAGGTATAAATCCCTATGTCACAAAATGGGTTGCCAACTGGCTCACTGGCAGAACCCATTCTGTGAAAGTAGCAGACCCCAAATCCGACTTCAGACCAGTGACAAGTGGAGTACCACAGGGTTCAGTCCTGGGTCCTCTCCTGTTTGGTATCTACTTCTCTGAAGTACAGGCTAACACCAGAAGATCTTTAGCTAATGAAGTTCGCAGATGACTGCAAACTAGGAGCCATAATCAAAACTCCTAATGATGTGGACATCCTACAAAAGGGCCTCACTGAGACAGATGACTGTTGTCAAAGCCATGGCCTCAAGCTCAATGCCAAAAAGTGCATTGTCATCCCCTTTGAGACGGGCATCTGTTTGAGGCCGGTAATTCTCTTTGTGAGGTATTTCTGCGGCCTTTCCAGTTGTTGTAGATGTCTTGTGAGGTACATACCAAAAGGGGCATTGTACTCTATAATGGGTCTAATGAGTGATGAGTAGAAGGGAACAATGACCTCTTTTTTTCTCGATGAGAAACCTTTTGTGATGAGGTGTGCCACATAGAAGGATTTCCTGACTACTGTGGCAATGTGATTATCAAAGAAAAGACTACTGTCCACCTGTGTCCCAAGGTCTCTTATCATGCTTTCGGTGTTAAGTATACTACTGCCTATGTTGTAGTTCATGGATACAGAGTTTTTACCAAAAAACTCCAGCTTTACTCCATCGCATATCGCCTAATCAGAGGTGATCTCTGCCCAACATACAAAGCTATGCCAAATCCAGATCTGTTGGACATGCTCCACTTAAAGAAATCCCAATACCTCCAAGCTACACGCTCTAGGGACTTAAAACCTTGTCATCACAATAAATAGAACATGCCAGAGGGATAGATTCTTGTCCCAGAGACTTCCCATACTCTGGAATAAACTACCTATCTATATCAAACAAAGCTCCTCATTAGCACTCTTCAAGAAAAATCTTGATGACTGGATGGGAAATAGGAAATTCACCCCGGGGATCACTTCTGTGGCTCTGCTCGACAGTGGCACAGGAAAATAATTTTCTTGGGTGGCAAAAGCCAGGGTACCTTTTTGGCTGGGCTTGTATAGGCCCTAGGCTAGCCAGGGTACCTTTTTGGCTGGGCTTGTATAGGCCCTAGGGCCAATAGCCTAGTACCTACCTATGAACCTATAAGATTCCCAGATTGGGATGTGTAGGTAGGCCTCTTTTAGGTCTAGGGTGGCTAACCAAGCATCCTTGGAAAGCATAGGAAGAAGCTGCTGGAGGGTGAGCATTTTGAATTTTGGTATCACCAGGAAGGGGTTTAGAATCAATAGATCAAGGATTGGGCACCAGGTGCCCTCTTTTCTGAGTACCAGGAAAAGTCTAGAATAGAAACCTTGGTCTATTTGATCTGCAGAAACAGGCTGTATTGCCCTCATGGAGAGCAGGGAATGGACTTGTTTTTTGGCCTCTGCTCACTGGTTTGGAGGAAGATCTGGGAACCCTTTTGGAGTTGGCAGTGTGTGGAAATAAAATGTGTATCCCTGGGGCACTATGTTGAGGACCCATTGGTAATAGAGACCCAGTTTTTGCATAAGATGAGAGTTTTCCTCCTAGGGGCACACGTAGGTGGGCAGAGGTAAGGGGTGGAGGTGTAAAGTCATTGTGAGTTCTTTCCATAAGGGTGTGGTTTAGCACTTCCTGTTTTTGAAGTGGAGGAACTCCATTGCTTAGATCTCTGCATTCCCTGGGACTGCTGTTGGGGGGGGGGTCTGCTTGCCCTAGGTCTCGGCTGAGCTGGCCTGGAGGGGGCTGGAAAGGACCAGTGCTTGGAGGGCAATGCCTACTGAACCTTGGAGACTGGACCTGTAAGAAGTCTTTAACTGTCTGCATAGATTTAGCTTTTTCTTCCATCTCTTTTAAGACCTCTTTTGCCTTGGTGCCAAACAAATTGGCTTTGTTCAATGGTGCGTCCAATAGTCTTGATTTGACATGGTCTGGCAAGGTCTGTTTCTTAAGCCAAGCATGCCTTCTAAGTACAGAGCCTGTGACTGCTGCCCTGCAAGATGCTTCTAGGGCATCAAAGCCACATTGCAAGGTGTGTTTAGTAACTTGGCTTGCAGAATGCATAAGCTCTTGTAATTCTTTATTTTCTGCACAAGCAGGAAAGGTAGATATTTTTTGTTTGAGGAGTTCCATGGTATGTTTCTGGTATTTCAGCATGTGCAACTGGCAATTTAGTGCTCTAATGGCAAGAGTTGTGGAGGTTTATACTTTTTTACCCCATTTGTCTAAAGTTCAGGAATTCCTGTCTGAGGGGGTGGGATTCTTAGCTGTGGTTGCTTTCATTCCTTTAGGTCCTTGGGAGATGACCTCTGGGTCAGCAGTAGGATTTTTGAAAAGGAATTTGTGAGTCAGGGACTCTCTAATACCGGTCAGGTTTCCTGAGAGCAGGAGGAAGGGTGTCAGGAGTCAAACTGGATTCCATAAAGACATCATCCACAACATCCAAGACAGGAGAAATGGCTAAAGGTCTGTGCTGTGGTAAATCTAAGAATTCCCTAAGTCTCTTTTTGGGCTGAGGATAGTCCTGACATTCCCATTGGAAATGCTCCGTTAATGTATGTAGGGTTTCACCAAATGAAAAATCCTCAGGATGAGAGGCTAAAGGAATGGATTCCTCTGCATCTGAATCCTCATAAGCAGATAGGGGTTGCATGTCTTCATATTCAGAAACCTCAGGGTCATCGGACTCCTGGTCTGATAAAACCGCTGGGGGCAAGTCTCTCTTTCTTTTGGAAGGGGTAGGCTGGCTTCCCTAATAAGCATGATAAGGTCTTCCACCAATTTAAGCATTTGAGATTGAGGCATGGAAGCAGGTGCATGCTCTTGGGTCGTCAGTTTTTTAGGCGTAATTCATACCCGGGCCTTAGAAACTCAGTAGTTTTAGAAAGAACTGAAGACACAAAAGAAGTTGTCAGTTTGTGTTGAGTATCAGTAGTGCGAAGAACTTCCTCGGAAGCCGGTGCCTGCTCAGCGGCTCTGGACCCATCCAAAGTAGAGACATCCGCAGGATCCTTAGTCAAAGAAGAGTCTCACGGCATACCTGACTCCGAACGGGTCTTGGTAGCAGCCTGCAAATACACAGAGGCGGGCATCAGGGGCTGCGAAAGCGCCTCACTGAGGACCGTATAACTGACAACTAGCTTAACTGAAGCATCATCTGCAGTTTTGGACCTGTGCGGTCTGTCTCTCTCTTTATCCTTACATTTTTCAGAAGATCAGTAGTCGGATGACTTACCAAAGCCATATCAGAATATGGGGACCGAGAGCGAAAATATTTAGCTACAATAAGGGCCCAATGACATATAGTTCTGGCATTGAACAAAGCACAAAAGTGACAGCGTGGTACGTCGTGGTCTGGGCCTAAACAGGTGATGCAGTAAGAATGGAAGTCTTGGTGTGGTATTTGCTTTCCACAGGCGAGACAATTGTTAACTTTTTCTGACATCGGTTAGAGCAAGAAAAAAGGATCCCCAATGGGGTACTTAGCTTTAGAAGACTTCAACTTCAATTCGGAAATTAAACTCGGGTAGCAGCCGACCGGCACTCATGCGAACTGCTTTTGCTTCAGGCTCCTTGGCAAGAAAGACTGATGTGATGGTGTCAGCTGCCTGATTTTATACCACTGATGACCTGACGTCAGTCCTGGAGCGACAGCAATTGATGCAGAAATACTATGCCTCTGGTATTCGGGCCGACTGAGGGCTACCCCTGGCAGGATAACCCAAGTGTGATGACTGCAACAGTGAAACACGAAGAATATCAGGAAGGTATAAGAGCTGGGGGACTGGTGGGTGGGAAGGAATACTGCAACATGGAAGAGAAGGACATCTATAGTTATGGTAAGATTTTACACAACTATTCTATATCTTTCTATTCCTATGCTGCATTATTCTAGGTGTGGGAGTGTACCACAGCTTAAGAGGACGAAAAGGTGGTGGTAGAAGCAGAGGGTTCTACAAGACCCTGCAGGATTGCCCTGGCAAATCCTGTCCTAGGTCTAGAGACCTGGTCCAATTTGTAATGCTTGGTGAAGGTGTGGATAGTGGCCCAGGTGGCTGCTTCCAAAATGGATGCTGTGTCTAGGACTTTCATGAAGGCCCTTGAGGTGGTGACAGCTCTAGTGGAATGGCCCTTGATTCCCCTAGGGTGTTCCTTTACATGTGTGGTGAGAGTAGCAGAAGCAAATAGCTTTCCTGAAGCATACAATGATTTGCTTGGAGACTGCATTGCCCAGGGCTCTGGGGTGGAAGGAGACAAAGAGCTGGTTAGTCTTTCTGATGGCCTTGGTCTTGTCCAGGTAGAATTTAAGTTGTCTGTGCACATCCAGGGAGTGCAGTATCCTCTCCCCTTCATTAGTGGGTGAGGGAAAAAAAGGTGGGCAGATGAATGGATTAGCTAAGAGAGATCACTGACCACTTTAGGCATAAAGGTGGGGTTGGTTCGCAAGGACACCCTGTCTTTGTGGAAGACTGTGTAGGAGGAAAGTACAGTTTTGTACCCACCATAAATGTAGATGTCCGATAGATATGCAACTGCAGTCCTGACATATGGGTTGTCCTGCCTCAGGCAGCCCTTCGGTCGGCCAGATTCCAAAGTCTGGGTCCGGCGTCGGCCGATGTCACCTCCTAACCGACATCAGAGCGGCTGGAGTATAAAGGCATCAGCTGACGCCATCTTCTTCAGTGTTTCTTGCCCCAGATGCCAGGTGCCCTCCAAGGAAGGCTAAATTTTGTGAATGGATAAACAGACAAAACCAGACATGCACAACAGTAATAAACAGATACACCATAATATATATAACCCCAGCTGATAGGTAAGGGGAGAAAGGACCCAAAAGGGGAAAAACAGAGGGGTAGGAGGGAGGGAAAACCTGACTGCAGTTGCATATCTATCGGACATCTACATTTATGGTAGGTACAAACTGTACTATGTCCTTCAAGAATGCAACTGCAGTCCTGACATATGGGTTGAATACCATAGCCAAGCTGGGGGTGGTAGGACTAAGTAAGAGATGGTGTAGCTAGAAGGCCCTGCAGGACTGCCGAAGCAAAGCCTGCTCGGGATCTGGAGTATAATGGCAGGTTGTAGTGTTTGGTAAATATATGCATGGAGCTCCATGTAGCAGCCTCTAGAATATCTTTTGTAGCCACTCCTCTTAGAAAAGCTGTGGATGTGGCCATAGCTCTGGTGGAGTGTGGTCTAATATTAGCTGGCACACTTTTTCCATGAAAAGAATAACAGAATCTGATGCAGTGTCCAATCCATTTTGAGATAGTTTGTTTGGTGACTGCTTTTCCTTGCACTCCAGCAGCATAGGCTACAAACAGTTGGTCAGACTTCCTGGTGGACTTTGTTCTGTCCAAGTAGTAGCGTAGTTGTCTGTGAATGTCTAATGTATGCAGCAGCTTTTCCCCTTTATTTTGAGGGTTAGGAAAGAAAGTAGGCAGGTGAATTGCTTGGTTTAGAGACACTCTGGATATCACCTTAGGCATGAATGAAGGATTGGTCCTAAGGAAACTCTGTCCTGATGAAAGATGAGAAAAGGAGGAACTGCCATGAGGGCCTGTATCTCCGAGACTCTTCTTGCTGAGGTGACTGCCAACAGGAAAACCGTTTTCCAAGAGAGAACTTGCATTTCTGAAGATGCTGCTGGTTCAAAAGGAGGAAGAGTTAATTTTTCCAAGACGTAATTGAGGTCCCATGCAGGAATTGGTAGCTTCCTTGGAGGTTTGATATTCTTTATGCCTCTTAGAAGCTGTCTTAGCAAGGGATGCGAAAACACAGGTGGATTACAGTTGTAATGTGCTGAGATAGCTGAAGCGTGGATTTTGATGGAAGAGTATGAGAGGCCACTGTGAAACATTTCTGCCAAGTATTCTAATATCTGAGGTATGTTCATCAGTGATGCATCCTGGCCCTTGTTGACATTCTAGATGGTGAATCTCTTCCATTTGGCCGAATAGGTTTTTCTGGTGGAAGGTCTGCATGCCTCCAGCAAAATTTCCTGAACTTTTTCGGAGAGGGAGTCATGGAACTCTCCAAGCTGTCAGCTTTAAGGTTTGCAGGTTCTGATGAACAGTCTTGTAACTGTGTTGAGTCAGGAGCAGAGGCCATTGAGGTAAGGGCCACGGTTTGGTGTGAGTTATGCTCAGTAGTAGTGGATACCAGTGTTGCCTTGGCCAGTCTGGAGCTATTAAGATTCTTCTTGGTTGTTCTGCCTTGATCTTCAGTAACACCTTGGTGAGCAAAGGTAGAGGAGGGAATGCATAAATTGTTAGAGCATTCCAGCTGAAGGAAAGAGCATCCATTCTCCAAGCTAGAGGATGGTGTATCCTTGTGCAGAACCTTTCCAGGTGATGATTGAGATGAGATGCAAAGAGGTCTATGTCTGGTCTTCCCCATGCAGATGCTATTTGTGAGAAAATGCGTGGGTGTAGCATCCATTCATATGGATCCAAGAATTTTCTGCTCAACCTGTCTGCCAGAACATTTTCCTTGCCCGGAACAAACTGGGATTGCAAGTGGATGTTCAGTTTCAGGGACTTTTCCCAAAGAATCATTGTTAGTCTGCAGAGGGGGTAGGAATGAGTGCCCCCTTGTTTGTTTATGTTACACATGACAGTGGTGTTGTCTGTCCTTACTAGCAGATGACCTTGCTGAAGAGATTTTCCAAAGGCTTCTATTGCATGTATCACTGCCAACATCTCTTTTTGATTTATGTGCTGATGCATCTCCATGGGAGTCCATTGCCCTTGAATGCATCTGCCGTCCATGTGCGCCCCCCATCCATGGTCTGAGGCATCTGTTGTAATAGTTTGACTTGTTGGAGGCTTGTTGAAAAGCATGCCTTCATTTAAGTGACTTGCTTGAGCCCACCACAAACATTCCCTTTGTAGGCATGGTATGAGTGGTATTATGTCTTCTAGGTTGTGGCTATGTTGCGACCACAAGCTTTTTAGGTACCATTGCAGCTTTCTCATGTGTAGTCTTGCCAGAGGGATTAGAAGAATGCAAGATGCCATGAACCCCAGGGCCTGCAGGGTCTTCCTTGCGGTCAGGTGGGTTAATTTTGCTAGGCCTTTGAAGTAAGCTGTTAAATGCTCTTGTTTCTCCTCTGTGAGGAAAGCCATTTGTAGCTGTGTGTCCAGTTTTGCTCCTAGAAAAATAATCACTTGGGATGGCAGTAATCTTGATTTTTGAATGTTGACTGTGTATCCCAAAGCCTGCAGCAATTGAATGACATAATCCAAGTGTTTTATCAAGGTCTGTTTGCTGTCTGCTTGTATTAGGCAGTCGTCCAGGTAAGGGTATATTTGAATCCCCTGGAGTCTGCAATGTGCCACTACTGATGCCAGGCATTTCGTGAATACTCTGGGCGCAGTAGATAAGCCAAATGACAATGCTGAGAATTGATAGTGCTCTGTTCCTGCAAGAAATCTGAGGTATCTTCTGCAACTGTGTCTGATAGGGACATGCAGGTATGCCTCCTTGAGGTCCAGAGTAACCAGCCAAGACCACTTGCCCAGCATGTTGAAGAAGTTGCTGTAATGTCAGCATCTTGAATTTTGGCACTATGAGAAAAGTATTTAGAATGGACAATTCCAATTGTTTTTCTTTTCTTGGAACAAGGAACAGTCTTGAATAAAATCCCTGGCCTTGTTCCTGAGGAGGAACCTTCTCTATTGCTTTTATTTGTAACAGCTTTGAGACTTCTATGAGTGCCTCTGCCCTTTGATTTTGTGGCAGGTTTGGCATGCCTTGTCCTGTCGGTAAGGTATAGAAGTGGAACCTGTAATCTCTGTCTATTATGTCCAGAATCCAATTGTCCTTTGTTATAATGTGCCAGTTTTTTGAGAATAGAGATCATTTTCCGCCTAGATGTGCTTTTCTTTGAGCCTTGGTAGGCGGAGTGAAAGGTAAGTCATTGTGATTGTCCTTGTGGTGCAGGTGAACTACCTGTGCCACTTCTCTGATTTTGTGGTTGCCATTGGCGTCCCTTGTAGGAGCCTCGGTATTGCCCTCTACCTCGTGCATGCCTGTTCTTTCCCCTTTGAAACTTGTCAGAGTCTGGAAAGGACCAATTCTTTGAAGGCCAATTCCTGCTGAACATTGGTGGCTGAACCTAGAGGAAATCCTTTACTGTCTGTTCTGATTTTGCCTTCTCCTCAATAGATTTCAACACATCCTGAGCATTAGCACCAAAAAGCTTCTGTTTATCCAGAGGTGCGTCCAGGAGATTTACTTTAACATGATCTGGCAGTGGCTGTTCTTTCAACCAAGCATGTCTACGGATAACAGCCCCTGTCATAGCTGCCCTACATGAAGCCTCCAATGCATCATAACCACACTGTAGAAAATGATTACTAACCTGCTGAGTGTTATGCACCAAATCCTGCAATGCCTTTCTATCTATAGCTTGTAAACGAACCACACCAAAAAACTTATGAAAAAATAAAGAATGGAAGGAACAGGTCACAAATCACGCCAGCCAAGGTACAAAGTATATCCTTTTACTTGTTTTTTTTTTTTTTTTTTTTTTTTTTTCAAGGTACAAAGTATATCCTTTTACTTGTAAGCGCTTTCATGCACATAAATACATGCACTTCTTCAGACAAATACACAAATATACCAAGACACTTATATAGGCCTTTGAATACCCAGATGACTCATTTTGTAAGTAATTATCCAATTAATTACTAAATTAATTGAAATGAGGGTTATTCAGAGCCAACTTCAGTTTTAAAGACAAGATACAAAACTGACCAAAGTAACCCTTATTTACATAACTAAGGTTACCAATTACCAAATCTTCTACAATATGTAACATAAAAATAAAAATAAAAATAAGAAAATTGTCACACCAAATAATACTGTGTGTATTATATATTGAAATTTTTAATTAAAAACTTTTTATATAACTATGTTATCCTAAATATGGGTATTGCTAATACCTAATTAATGAATATTATGTGAATGTGTTATGGGAATATGTTCTATATCCCATTAATTAAAATAAACAATAAGTTTATATAAATTTATAATATTAATAAAAAATATATGTATTTAAATTAATACCAGTTCATTCATGAATATATATATATAATTCGTGGAAAAATATATATAGAATGTAAATATATTATTAAACATGTATTAATGTAAAAGTATTGTAAACATGTAAACATGTGTACCAATAATTAAAGTGACAATGAAGGAAATACAGACATAAACATTAATTTTGCAGAAAAATACATTTCATCTATTTAAAGCTTTCATATTAAGTAAACATTTTATGGAACACGTGTCATTGATTCCTGGAAATGTATAGGCATTTGTTTTTAATTGCCAAAGAAGTTCGTGTTCCTGTAACTTTAAACACCATGCTCCCCCTCTAGGATTCCTTTGAACTTTCTCAACTACATTAAATAAAAAACTGTGTGAATTATTTTCATTGATGTGCTTAGCTAAAGCGTTAGACAGGTTTTGTTTAGATATAGCGTAAAGGTGTTCATATATACGTGTCTTCAATGCACGCTCTGTCTTCCCAAAATAGTATGCAGCACAATCTTTACACTTAGCAAGATAAACGACTCCCTGACTTTCAGTTATATTTATCATTAATATGGTACTTTGTACCTCGAACTGTGAAAGTGGAGCCAGTTTGTATATGCTTGCAATACTTACAACAACCACACTTTAACATTCCTTTATTGGGCTTATAGATTTTTGGGGGGAATTCCAATAGCTGTTTTATAGTTAATCCCTTCCTATATACTATAAGAGGTTTTGGGCCCAATAAGGAATGAAGTTTTTCATTTTGTATAATACATTCCCAGTTATTTAGCAATATTCCTCTTATCTGGCCTATATTTGAATTAAATTGGGTAAGGAAACTAGTATTATAGTTGTTCATTGTGCTTCTATTATTTTGGCTATTATCATGCACAATAATTGTGTTCAATATTTCTGTATTATAAACAGTTCCTTGAAAAATGGAAGTAATAAGACCATTTTTCCTTTTATTGTTTACTTCCCAATAAACTGTGTTTACCAACTGATTTGGATATCCCCTGTTATTGAACATTTCACACAATTTCCAGCATTCTTCTTCGAATGTTTCATCTGTTGAACACATTCGAGAAGCCCGGACAAATTGTCCTTTAAGAACCCCCTTCTTTTGATGGAAGGGGTGGTTGCTGGTGAAATGTAGAAAAGAATTGCTGTATGTAGATTTTCTAAATATTTTGGTAATAAAAACATTGTTTATTAGATCTTTTGTAATGTTAATATCCAAGAAGTTAATTGTTGTATCGCTCAGTTCGTAGGTGAAATCCAAAAAGGAGGTAAAGGAATTCATTTCATCTATTAGTTGTATAGCTTGCTCTGGAGTACCATTAAGTACCATGAGAATATCATCTTGGTACCGTGTATACCATACATTGATTTTACAAAATAAGTCATGAGGAAAAAGAAATGTATGCTCCCAATAGGCCGTAACTGCGTTGGCAAAACTGCCTCCGCATGGGGAGCCCTTTCTATCTATAGGCTCAGGAGAGGCTATCTTTTTCTGTAAATCATCCAGTAAATAATCCTGGTACTGAAACATATGAAAAAGGCAGTTAAGTGACCTCATGGCAAGGGTGGAAGAGGTATAAACTTTTTTACCCCATCTCTCCAGGGACCTTGCTTCCCTGTCAGCTGGCAGTGGATTCTTGGCTGAGGAGGTAGCCACTCCTTTGGGGCCCTGTGAAATAGTTTCCAGATCCACAGAGTGGGCCTTAAAGAGATGCTTGTGAGTGTCAGGGACCCTGTAATATCTGTCTGGCTTGACAGAAGCAGGAGGGAGAGAATCAGGGGAAGCACTGGAGTCGGAGAAAACATCATCCAGGACATCCAAAACTGGAGGGATAGCTAAAGGTCTGTGCTGGGGTAACTTAAGGAAGGTATGTAGCCTTTTCCTAGAATCAGAAAATTCCTGACCCTGCCACTTAAAATGTTCCCTCATGGAATGGAGGACTTCACCAAAAGAAAAATCCTCTGGAGGAGAGGCAGAGGGAATAGATTCCTCAGCATCAGAGTCCTCATAGGCCTGGAAGGATTCTTCTTGGGTATCTGAATGCTCTGAATCCCCAGAGGCTTCATCTGAAGAGAGGTTGTCTGCCTGCTCAGTTCTAGGCCTTTTTTCTGCAGGCGGCTGAGAACCTCTGCCTGGGTGAGGCTGAGACCCCCTGATAAGAGAGATTAGATCTGCAGCCAGAGACATGATTTGTCTGTCAGAAGAAGGGGCCTGAGAAGTAGGTTTAAGATGGGCCTTGGCCTGGCTGGCAGCCTTAGCATATGCAAAGGCCTTGATTGACATGGATACAGGAGGCCTAGCTGCCCCACGTGCAGGGGTAACCTTGTCCACTGGAATGGTGTCGGGTAGATCCAGAACTTCGGTTTCCGGAGGAAAATCAACAACCGGCACCGGTGTAGCCTCCGAGACCGAGGGATGAGTTAACACGGTGTCGTCGGTCTGAAGCGGTTGAATTACCGCTTCCTAAGGGACCGAAGCACTCACGGAGGGCTTAGGCATTATATCGGTGGAAGACACAGGCCGAGGATGTCGGTCCCGGTCCTTTCATTTTTTGGTAGTTTGTGCTGTCGGTTGTTCCGACGGCATGTTGTAAGCGTAGGATTCAC
Organism: Protopterus annectens; assembly: GCF_019279795.1. Taxonomy (NCBI): domain Eukaryota; kingdom Metazoa; phylum Chordata; order Ceratodontiformes; family Protopteridae; genus Protopterus; species Protopterus annectens. Next base: position 10,062,637 of record NC_056732.1, on the reverse strand, counting down.
CAAAAAAGTCTTCGGCAAACTCTGCCCGGCGCCTGAGAGTGTGCTTATTAAAGCAAGCACAGGCAGCACAGGCCGAGACGTCGTGGTCTGGGCCCAGGCAAGGGAGGCAGTAAGAATGGAAGTCCTTATGAGGTATTTGTTTACCACAAGACAAACAATTATTAACTTTCTCAATTTGTTCTGACATCGGCTGAGGCAAGAAAAATGTTCCCAACGGGTACTTAGCTTTTAGATGACTTCGGTAACTGAAAACACAGGAGCTGACCGACCGGCACTTGCGAACTGCTTCTGCTTCGGGCACCGCGCGGCAAGAAAGACTGGGGAAGATGGTGTCGGCTGATGCCTTTATACTCCAGCCGCTCTGACGTCGGGGAGGAGGCGACATCGGCCGACGCCGGACCCAGACTTTGGAATCTGGCCGACCGAAGGGCTGCCTGAGGCAGGACAACCCATATGTCAGGACTGCAGTTGCATTCTTGAAGGACATCAGAGCCTGCAGTTCTGACACTCTTCTGGCTGAAGTGATAGCCACCAGAAGGATTGTCTTCCATGTACACATCAGTAAGGAGGAAGAACCAGCAAGTTCAAAGGGATGTTGGGTTAATTCCTCTAAAATATAGTTAAGGTTAAAAGGCAGATGGATAGGTTTCCTAGGTGGTCTCATGTTCAAGACCCGTTTAAGGAAGAGCTTTACGTCGAGCCTGGCCAGTAAGGGGGGTTCCAGGGGCAGGCAGGCTGATATGGCCGAGAGGTGTACTTTTACAGAAGAATAAGAAAGGTCACTTTTTATCAATTGATACAAGTAGTTTAGACCCAGGGGAACCTCAGCGGAGCTGGAGTCCCTTCCTTTTTGCAGACACTATTTTGCAAATCTCTCCCATTTAGCCAGGTAAGATTTTCTGGTGGTAGGTTTCCTTGCCTCCCTTGGGACTGAAAGCACGTCCTCTGAATAGTAGTGTCTGAAAGGAATCAAAAGTTTATCACTCACAGAGTCAGAGACAACATCTGTACCCGTGGGTGTAGAAGAGTTCCTTTGTCTTGTGACAGTACCACCACCTTGTAGGGTAGCTTGATGTGATTGCCCTTGGCTAGTTTGTGAAGTAAGGGGAACTAGTGCTGCCAGTAGGGAGTCACTAACAAGATTTTTGGTTTGTCCTTCTGAATTTTCAGGAAGACTTTCTGAATCAGTGGGAATGGGGGGAAGGCATAAAGGAACTTCCCCTCCCAAGAGATGCTGAAAGCGTCCACTCTCCATGCTAGAGGGGAGTGGGTTTTGACTGGAAGTTCTGCAGTTGCCTATTCTGGGGGTAGGCAAACAGATCTATTTGAGGAGCACCCCACCAGTGGACTATGTCTAAGAAGACCTCTCTGTTCAGCAGTCATTCCTGTTGAGGTAAGGAGGTCCTGTTCACGAGATCTGCTTGGTGGCTGTCCTGTGAGGGGATGTAGACCACCTGCAGGACTAAGTTGAGCCGGGAGGCTAAGTCCCATATCAGCAAGGATAGACTGCACAGCGGATAGGCCTTTGTTCCTCCCTGCTTGTTGAGGTACCACATTCACCGTGGTGATGTCGGTGACAATCTGGAAACAGAAGGGGGTTGAAGGTCTGTACAGCTGAGAAAACTGCTGTCATTTCCCTAATATTGATGTGTTTGGCCTGAAGAGAGGGATGCCATTTTTCCTGAATCTTGTAAGAGGCCAGAGTTTCTCCCCAACTGAATCTGAGGCATCTGTATGCATAACTTGGGTTGGGTTGGGGTGGGGGGCTGTAGAGAGAGCCCTGGGTTTAATTTCACTTGTTGGGTCCACCAGTTGATTTCTGTTTTCAGGCAGGGAAGGAGGGGGATGGCCTGCTCTAGGGGATGTAGGTGCTAGGACCAGGTGTTCTTCAGGAACCTCTGCAGCTTGTGCATGCGTATTCTTGCCAGAGGTAGGATGGCTGCTGCCATCAAACCCAGGAGACGAAGAAAATGCCTTGCCATCACCTTTCTGGATAGTACAGCTTCCCGGAAGTGGGAAGTTAAAGTCTGAACCTTCTCCTGAGGTAGAAAGGCATTCATTGTGTCTGTTCTGATTCTGCAGCTGAAGAAAATCTTGTCCTGGCTTGGGATCAGAGAGGATTTAGGGAGGTTGATGGTGAATCCTAGGTTCTGCAGAAGGGACATTGTGAAATGTAGATGCTTTAATAGAGCATCCCCGGACTCTGCCAGAATCAGGATGTCATCCAGATATAGGTACATTTGTATCCCTTGAGTTCTGCAGAAGGCAATGGCTGGGGCTAGCTACTTTTAAAGACCCTGGGGGCCGTGGATAAACCAAAGGGCAAGGCAGTAAATTGGAAATGAGAGGAAGGGCCAGAGAAATGCAGGAACTGTCTGTGAGAACTCCAGATGAGTATGTGCAGGTAGGCTTCCTTTAGGTCTAGGGTGACCATGAAGGCCTTGGCTGGAATGAGAGGCAGCAACATGGGGGGGGGGGGGGATTTTGAAGAGGGTACCTGAAGATGTAGGTTTGGAAAGGACAGATCTAAGATGGGTCTCCGGGGGCCATCTTTTTGGGGCACCAGGAAGAGATGGGAGTAAAACCCTTTTCCTTCTTGTCCTGGAGGAACAGGCTCTATGCTGCCTAGCTGTAGAAGATCTACCAGAACTTGTGGCATGAGATGGGCCTGGGTTTTGGGAAGGCAAGGGATGCCTCTTCTGGGTGGCTTTTCTTTCCAGGATAGAAGTACCCTTTTTGGATAATGTTTAAGACCCACTGGCCTGAAGTGATGGATTGTCAAACGGGGGAGACGGTGGGAAAGGTGGGCTGAGAGGGGGAGGTCGGCAAGGCAGTCACGAATTACTGGAGCCTCCTCTGTCCTGAATGGGTTGTCTGGGTTGCTGTGGTGGAGCAGAGTATCTGGAGTTAGTAGGTCTTCTGGCCCCTCTCCTGGACCTGTAAGAGGTGGGCTGTGGAGTGAATCTTACAAAGGGGGCTTTAGCAGGGTAGCTCCTATAATACTTGAGTATGGGGGACACTACCAGGTGCTTAATGTCCTGGAGTTCTTCGCCTTTTTCTTGTAGAGTTTTAAAAAGGTTGTTTTCTGAACAGCACATTGTGGTCCAGAAGGGCGTCCAGGATTTTAGCCTTGAAGTCCTTGGGGAGGTTCTGGAGTCTTAGCCATGAGTACCTCCTGAGGGCTGAAGCAGATGCTGCAGACCTGGCGGATGCTTCTGCAGCATCTTAGCTGCACCTTATGGAGTGCCTGGCTACCTTCTGGGCCAAGGAAAGTTTGGATATGATGTCCATCTTGCTGGGACTATCAGGCAAGGAAGCCGGTCTGGAGGAGGCTTGAGAGACCAAGTCTAATGCATACTTGGTCATGTGGGTTTGATAATTTATGGCTCTGAAAGCCAAAGTAGAAGTGTACACCTTCTTCCCCATCCTATCGATGTACTTATGGTCCTTGTCACTGGGTAGTAGAGAGGCAGAGGGCAGCAGTCTAGATTGCTTATCTGCCATGGTGGCAATAACAGCTGGGTCCACCAAGGGTGGCTTAACTAAGAATTTGTGATCCACTGGTACTTTATAGAAGTGGTCAGGATTCTTAGGGGCTGGAGGTTGTAGGCAGAACAGGGGGGACTGCTGAAGAGGAGGGTGATTCCACTTACAGCCATTCAAAGTACCTTTTTTGGGTGTCAGTCATTTGGGAAGTGTCCCATTTAAAGTAATCCTTCATCTTGGCGATGGTCTCACCAAATGTAATGTCCTCAGGGGGAGAGTCCCCCTCCACCAATTCCTCATCCAGAGAGTAATATTATTGAGGGGAGGCAATCTGGGAAACATAAGAAATGGGCTCCTCTGATGACGAGAAAGAACAGTCATGTTATTCTTCCCTGACCTGAGGGGTTATGGATGGGAGGAAAGAAGCAGAGACAGGCCTAGGGCTCAGGAGAGGCAGGGTGGAAGTGGCTGAGGCTGAAGGCCTAAGGGCCATGTAAGCCTGCATGAGAGATGAAGTGAAGGCCTGCCAGTCCGGTGTGACTTCTGAAGAAGAGGAGGTATGTTTAGTTTTCTGCTTCTTTTTGGCCGGAGGGGAAGTAGAGAGTGGCCTGGCATCAGGTCTGGAGATTAGCACATCTGAAGTTTGGATTCCTGCCGGAGGTACCACCGAAACTGGTTCCCCCTCGACCTTGATGGGTGTCGATGTCTGAGTGAGCTCCGAGGATGTGCCGGTTGGCTGCAAAATGGCTTCCTTGAGAGACGTCACTGCAGTCAACAGATCATCCAAGCATGCCTCAACTCCTTGATCGGCAGTGCGTCCTGAAGCAGAGTGGCAGGTGAAGAAGGCTTAGGAACCTTGGCCTTCTTGCGTAAAGGTTCAGGTGCGGCCTCTGAGGAAGGATCCATCCTAAGGGCTACCTGTTTGAGGCATTGGTTCTCGAGGTAGAGATTTAACGCGGCCAGATGGCTGTGCAAGGTCTTAGGCACAAATGATTTACAAATAGTGCAGGAGGAGTAATCGTGTTGCCAGCCTAGGCAAAAAAACACACCTGTCATGGACATCCTTATGGGGTATCTGGCACCCGCACTGGCACTTTCCCTTTTTTCCTGACATCAGCTAAAGGCTACAACAACCAAGTGTTAGCTAAACAATCATCAAAAATAAGAAAAGTTGAAACCCAACGGGCTACTTATCTTTAAGATGCGACATCTGTGAAGAAGCGATCGTACAATGCGAATGTCGTCTGCGACCGAAATGTTCTGAGGATTGTGCATGCAGATGTCAAATTTAAGGCCCTTTGGTTTATGGCCCTACGTGTGACATCCCATGCACACTACAGCAGCCAAGCTGAAGCTTTTGTATAGAAGCCGATGTACCAGTCGCCTGAGGGCAGGAAATCCCATACCTAGAATACAGCAACATAGGAGTAGAAGGACATTAATAGTTTAATTCTATTACAGATGAGCAAACTAAAACTACTGAGGCTGAGCTTGACAAGGATACTGACAAGAATACATCTGAGCAGTCTGGCATGGCAAAGTGGGCTCATCAAAAGTGTAGACACTTGGGAGAAAAGGCCACTTACAGTTGGGCACAACAAGATGTATTCTGATTTCTATGGATGTAATTAAGACTGTTATTTTACAGTGCCCTGTATGTCAGCATATGCAACACAGACCGATGCCACACATTGTACAGGGTCACTTAGGCAGAGGCAAGCTACCTGGGCAAATCTGGCAGCTTGATTACATATGACCATTACCCTTTAGTAAAGGATGTCAATACCTATGTACAGCAGTGGATACATATTCAGGGCATTTACTAGCCTATCCATGTAAAAGAGCTACGCAGGTAAACACCTTGAAAACAATTGATTTGATCATTTTGTATAATGGCATTCCTCTCCAAATACAAACCGACAATGGCTCACATTTTAAGGGAATAATGGTACAGGATTATAGTAAACAGCACAACACTGAATGGGTGTGTCAATCCCTTATTATCCACAAGTGGCAGCTTTGACTGAGAGAATGAATGGATTGTTAAAATAGCAATTAAGAAAGTTAGGAAATGGTTCCCTACAAAATTGGACAGACAATCTGAACATGGCTCTAAGTTTTAAATAATGGACCAACTGCAGAAAGTGAGACTCCTCTAATGAGGATATTGGCTCCATCATTGCAAATCAAGCCTTATGTAGCCACCAATATCGTTATGTACTGGGAAATGAAAGAGGATTCTCTGGCTCCATTTAGAGCAACTCCAGAACCAGCAGGGTTAGATTTGCATGCCTTACAAATGTATAGGTTAAAACCCAGAGGCATTCAACTGATTGAAACAGGAATAGGCATTCAAATATCTCCTGAAAATTTTGGTTTGACAGCACCCCGATTGGGACTAACTTTAAATGGTATACAGATTATGGTAGGTGTCACTGATGCTGATTACCAAGGTGAAATCAAAGTGATATTAATAAACACTGGTGCTTCAAACTTGCTAATACAAAAGGGGAAGAGTGGCTCAACTTCTTATAACACCAGTGTATGGCAGGCCTGTGGTAAAGAGAACAGCCCCCACCACTGTGACAGAGGAGATAAGGGATTTGGATCCACAAACAAAAATAATGGTGCAAAAATGTGGATCCAATCACCAAAATTACCTGAGCCATCTGAAGTTGTTGCATAACACCATTCTAGTAATGAGACCGGGACAAGAAAAATGGGAATCTGTACCTGCAAACAAATGTTATCTAAGAAAATAAATACATTGCCTTTTTGTGATTTCAGATTTCATTGAAATGCATAGCAATTGTTGTACTATGTGAAGTCCATCTGGTCGAATCTATAGCACCGGATGTGAAGGAACAGAAACTTAACACTGCAATACAGTGGGGATGGATTAAAAGTACAATAGAACACAGTTAAATTTTACATATCCGGCTAATGAAGATTGTGACATTGCAAATATGACCATTATAGGGAATGTAACTATTTGAAGAGCATGAAATGGACGTGTATCTTCAATTATTAGACAAAGGAGAAGTTACGACCGAACTAACAAAATGGATATAAAATGCTGTAATCTTGCTATTAATTGTAACAGAAATTATGAAACTAGGCATACATGTAAAAATGATACAGGCATTTTTAATTTTACTATGTATCTACAAAATATTACTGAATAATTCTGCATGAGCAGTTCTGAAATTAGTAATAGAAATGCATGGGCTTCAGTTATAACTACAAAATAATCTTACAGCACATTTTGATCAAATAGTAATTCCTTCAACATGTAAATATGTACAGCAAAAATATTAAAAAACTGTATTGCATTTTAATATTTTAATTTAATATTTTTTTGGATTTGCATTTTAATATTACTTTCCTGAGCATTAAAATGTGCAGAAGAAGACAAGCTTGGTGTGACACCTTGTTAGGAGGCATAGGACTGGGTTAGGAACTCTGAATGCAATTGATGTTGAAGTCTTAGCTAATAAATTGAAAACTACAGGTCAGGATATCTCTCATATTGTCCATCTACAGGGTCAGTGGAACCCCACTGTGTGGCACACTCAAAAACAGTTAACAGTGATAAAGAATTTCTGACATAGTTCAATTATTCATTAATTAGTAATCTAAATTTTGATGCAAGTGTAACTCAATTTGTAAACTGGACCAAATGTACTCTACAGTCTATGTATATGCAGATACAAAGGAATTCTGTTCAAACTAAATTATTAGTTAATAATGAATATGTTTGGCAACAACTGTTTCACAAATGGATTCCTAAAAATAATTGGATAAAGTTATATTCTGATAAAACAAAATGTACTGATAAATATTTTATTAGACAAATAGTTCATTATAATACTACTGATGCTAGAATAATGTGTGAATTTTTGGTATTACCCTTCATATTTGGACCTCCTACATATCCTTTTGGATACTGGCTTAAAAGAGTTGGAAGGAAATTATATAGATTTCTCTAACAGGATGCACAAGCTGGAACACTGCACCAATACAATGAACATACTAATCTGTGGACAATATTCTGCTGTATGTGAACCATATTTCTTCAGCATTCAATCAACATATGTAAATGGACTATATTGACTTCCACTTTTATATGTTTAGTAACTAATCAATCATTGTCATATAATCTTGGTCATCCTTTTTTAGGATGTTTAAGTAATGTTACACATTTAATTTGGCATAATAAAACTTATGAATTTACTTTTGAGATTCATACTGGAAGATATTTTCTCTGGCTACCAGAAGCTCTGTATTATACCAACTTCACTTTTACACTGAATTCTTTGTATACAGTCCTTATTAATACTCATTAGTTACAAAAACATTTACAGATTGCAAATCACAGTATATTGCATCATGAAATGAACAGTATAATTATGAGTGATAAATTGATTCATTTAGCAAGAAAGACTGAATCAGATAGCACATAACTGGTGGGATACGGTCACCAGCTGGTCATTGTCAGGGACCAAACTGTAAAATTGGATAATACATCCCATATTAATAACACTAATTTTATTAACTATTTGGAATTGATATTTAACTGGTCAAACAGCTTCTGTGCTATGTTTGCCTCGGGGTGTGGCTTTGGAAGGGTCTTTTATCTTGCTGGTATAAAAATATTACATTTGAGTGAATTTTTGCTTATCTTGCTAGAGCTCCATTTGTGCCTGACAGAGAGTGTTTCTTAAACAATCTGAATTACAGAGCTACATAAGTATATATTTTTGCACTTTATCTAACTGTCCAGTGTTTCTTATCAGCACTGCACTGGTTGTATTTGTTTGCTTATCAGTACTGCATTGTTTTTTATTTGTATAACAGTTCTGCACCAGTTTACTGCACTGTTTTTATTTATTTGTTTGAACTATTTACTTTTCTTTGTCTCCATTTATATATTTGTTGAGCTGTGCTTGAATGTTTTGATAGTTTGTGGCTTTTGCTGTTGCTCGCCCCTACTGTAAATTTGATAAGGGACACTCCTGCCAGTCCCATCTCATTAGCTCATTCTACCTAATACAGGGATCATATGAAAAGGTCAACCCCCTTAATTCCTCAACCTTGAATTTTCTTCTGTATCTCCTCTCTCCCTTTCCACTTTACTAACAAAACAAAAAAAAAAAAAAAAAAAAAAAAACAACAACTTTATTCAGCTTATTTTACTGTTTTTGTGGTTCCTCCTTCCGCTCCATTACTTCATCTTGCTTTATCTGCTACTTGTTGCAGCTTGTTCTCTGAAGTGTTCTATTGCATCTTTTCTGTTGCATTTGCTGCTGCTTGTTTATAGCCTGTTTAAATTGTTTTATTCTATGGCTCTTAGTTTTGGTTTAAGCACTTGGGCTTTAGGCTTACCCTTGAGCTCTTACTGGCCCTCTCTCTCAGATTCTGAAAAATATGGATAGACAATTTCCTACAGTTTCTCCTGCCAGTTTGGTTGATGTGGGCATCCTGAGACAGTGTAGCAAAGTACAGTTGTGTACATTTACCATAAATGTAGATGTTCAAGTGTATTCACTGTTGCAGTCATCACATTTTGGTTAACTGCCTGCAGGTAGCCCTCAGTCAGCCTGAATACCAGAGTCTTGGGATTTCTGCATCGGATGCTGTCGCTTCTTCCATGACATCAGGTCGTCAGGGGTATAAAACATGCAGCAGATGCCATTACATCAGTTTTTCTTGCCCCAGATGTCAGGAGCCCCCAAAACAGGAAGCAATTACATGGTATGGAACACCCCCAGCAAAAAGCAAATACCAATGATATAAGATATGCCAAACAAAAAAGACAGGTAGAAACAAAGAGAAGTCAGGGGGCTGGAGGGAGGGTAAGCAGGACTGCAACAGTGAATACACTCGAACATCTACATTTATGGTAAGTGTACACAACTGTACTATGTTCTTCGTGTTTCACTGTTGCAGTCATCACATTTGGGTAGATTCCCAAAGCTGAGGATGGGTGGATGTAGTTAAGAAGCATTAGGGCTGGCAATCAGACCATGTAAGACTGCTGTGGCAAATCCAGCTCTGGATTTAGAAAAGATAGCTAAGTGGTAATGCTTGGTGAAAGTGTCTACAGAGCTCCAGGTTGCAGCTTCCAGTTAAATATCAATTCCAAATAGTTAATAAAATTAGTGTTATTAATATGGGATGTATTATCCAATTTAAAAGTTTGGTCCCTGACAATGACCAGCTGGTGACCGTATCCCACCAGTTATGTGCTATCTGATTCAGTCTTTCTTGCTAAATGAATCAATTTATCACCCATAATTATACTGTTCATTTCATGATGCAATATACTGTGATTTGCAATCTGTAAATGTTTTTGTAACTAATGAGTATTAATAAGGACTGTATACAAAGAATTCAGTGTAAAGGTGAAGTTGGTATAATACAGAGCTTCTGGTAGCCAGAGAAAATATCTTCCAGTATGAATCTCAAAAGTAAATTCATAAGTTTTATTATGCCAAATTAAATGTGTAACATTACTTAAACATCCTAAAAAAGGATGACCAAGATTATATGACAATGATTGATTAGTTACTAAACATATAAAAGTGGAAGTCAATATAGTCCATTTACATATGTTGATTGAATGCTGAAGAAAATATGGTTCACATAGAGGTTTATGTAGCCCTAGTAGAATGTGTTTTGATTGCCTGTGGCGTAGGTTTCCCATGGTGTTTATAGCAGAAATGGATGCAGTGTGATATCCATTTAGAAATGGTTTGCTTTGAAATGGCCTTGCCCTCTGGCCCTGCAGCAAAGCTGACTAGCAGCTGGGCAGATTTCCTAAAAGGCTTAGTCCTGTCCAGATAGAACCTAAGCCGCCTGTGCACGTCCAGGGAGTGCAAGATCCTTTCCCCTTTATTCTGAGGATTGGGGAAAAAAGTTGGCAAATGGATGGATTGGTTTAAAGCCACACTGGATACCACATTGGGCATAAATGATGGGTTAGTGCTGAAGGAAACCCTGTCCGCATGGAAGATAATGAAGGGTTCCATGGCCATAAGGGCCTGCAATTCAGACACACTTCTTGCTGAAGTGATAGCTAGAAATAAAGCTGTTTTCCATGAGAGGAATTTTAACTCTGTTGTAGCAGCATGTTCAAAGGGAGGAAGCATGAGCTTTTGCAATACAAACTTAAGGTCCCAGACTGAGTGGGAGCTCTCCTGGGGGGTCTTACATTTTTGGCCCCTCTAAGGAACTGTTTGACCAGAGGATGAGAGAAAGCAGGTGGCTCAGTATTATAATGAGCTGAGATGGCAGAGGCATGAATCTTAACTGAAGAGAAGGATAGGCCTTGGTGGAGCATTTCTCTTAAGTAATCTAAGTGAGGTAGGCCGGGCACAGTTGTGTCCATTCCCTGACACTGACTCCAGGAAAGTACAGTTGTGTACATTTACCATAAATGTTGATGTTCGAGTGTATTCACTGTTGCAGTCATTACATTTGGGTTATCTGCTTGCAGTAGCCCTCAGTCGGCCTGATTAACACAGTCTTGGGTCCTGCGTCAGTTGCTTTATTTTCTTCCAGGACGTCAGGGGTATAAAACATGCAGCCGACGCCATTACATCAGTTTTTTCTTGTTCCAGATGTCAGGTGCCCCCCTAATGGGAAGCAATTAAATATATATACAAAGTTATACCTCCAACAACAACGCAAATACACCAAAAAGCTTTTAAGCATAGTAAAGGAGAGTAGAGGTATAGCCAAAAGAATTCAGGGGGCTGGAGGGAGGGTAACCAGGACTGCAACAGTGAATACACTCGAACATCTACATTTATGGTAAGTGCACACAGCTGTACTATGTTCTTCGTGTTTCACTATTGTAGTCATTACATTTGGGTAGATTCCCAAAGCTAAGGTTGGGGGGAGGAATTTAAATAGCATTAGGACCAGCTATAAGGCCCTGCAAGACTGCAGTGGCAAAGCCAGGTCTGGATTTAGAGAAAACTGGCAAATGATGCTTGGTGAAAGTATGTACAGAACTCCAGGTAGCAGCTTCTAGGATGTCCCTGGTAGGGATGCCTCTGAGAAAGGCTGTAGAGATAGATGCAGCCTTGGTTGTAGGGGGTCTGATGCCCTGTGGGATAGGCTTTCCATGGTGCTTACAGCAGAAATGAATGAAATGGCCTATCCATTTAGAAATGGTTTGCTTTGAAATAGCCTTCCCCTCTGTCCCTGCAGCAAATGCCACCAGCAGTTGTTCAGATTTTCTTTGAGGTTTAGTCCTGTCCAAGTAGAATCTAAGTTGTCTGTGCACATCTAAGGAGTGCAGTATCCGTTCCCCTTTGTTCTGTGGATGAGGAAAGAAGGATGGCAAATGAATGGACTGATTAAGAGCCACACTGGATACCACCTTGGGCATGAAGGAGGGATTGATTCTGAGGGACACCCTGTCTGCATGAAAAATGATTAAAGGCTCCATTGTCATAAGGGCCTGTAATTCAGATACCCTTCTTGCTGAAGTGATTGCTAAAAGGAACGCTGTTTTCCAAAAAAGGAATTTTAAATCTGCAGTAGAAGCTGGCTCGAAAGGAGGAAGAGTGAGTTTCTCAAAGACAAAGTTAAGGTCCCAGGCTAGAGTTGGAGCTCTCCTGGGTGGCCTTAAATTTTTGGCCCCTCTGAGGAACTGCTTGAGCAGTAGGTGAGAGAAGACAGGAGGTCCTGTGTTATAATGAGCAGAAATGGCTGAGTCGTGAATTTTGATGGAGGAAAAGGACAAGCCCTTGTGAAGCATCTCAGTTAAGTATTGTAAAATCTGAGGTAAATTGGGCGCTGCTGTGCTCATCCCTTGAGATTGGTTCCAGGCACAGAATCTTTTCCATTTTGCAGCATAAGATTTTCTAGTACTAGGCCTCCTTGCCTCTACGATATCCATCACTGATTTATTGAGGGATGGTAAAGGATAGATTAGGCAATTAGCCAGGCTGCTAGATTCAGTGTTTGAAGCTGAGGGTGCAGAATCTGGTTCTCCTGCTGAGAAAACAGGAAAGGAGTCTGACGCAGGTGTCATGGGGCCAACCATGACATACTGCGCAAGAGGGGGTACCAATGTTGGCGTGGCCAGTCTGGTGCAATCAAAATCGTCCTTGGCTTGTCCTGTTTGATCTTTAGTAGTACTTTGAAGAGCAGAGGCAGAGGAGGAAAGGTGTAAACTTGATAAGTTTTTCCAGCTGAAGGAAAGAGCATCCACTTTCCAAGCTTGTTTGTGAGGAATCCTTGTGCAAAATTTGTCCAATTTATGGTTCTGGGGGGAGGCAAGTAGGTCTATATCCAGGCTCCCCATTTGCTTGTCAACATGTTGAAAATCCTTGGTTCCAATTTCCACTTGTGGGGGTCCATGGGGTTTCTGCTTAGTCTATCAAGTGTATTTAGTTTTACTGGCAGGAATTGAGCTTGTAGATTCACTTGGTAGCTCAAGGCTGTGTTCCACAATGCCATGGCTAGCCTGCAGAGGGGGTAAGAATGTGTACCCCCCTGCTTGTTTATGTACCACATGACAGTGGTGTTATCTGTCTTTACCATTAGTTGTCCTGGTAGAATGTGTTCCTTGAAGGCTGTCAGAGCATTCTGTACAGCTAACATTTCTTTTTGATTGATATGCAGGTGCATTTGACCTGGGTTCCATTTGCCCTGAATGCACTTCCCTGCCAAGTGAGCCCCCCATGCATTGTCTGATGCATCTGTTGTTAGGGTATGGTCGGCAGGGGGTAGTGTGAAAGGTAGTCAGCATCTTGAATTTTGGAATCACCAAAAAGGTGTTTAGAGTAGAAAGGTCCAGGATAGGACGCCATGAATTTTCTTTTCTGGGTACCAGAAAAAGTCTGTAATAGAAACCCCGTCCCTTTCCCTCTTCTGGTACCAACTGAATAGCCCCAATGCTTACGAGAGAAAGTACTTGCTTTTGGGCCTCTGCCCACAGATTTGGGGGTAGATCTGGCCACCCGTTTGGTGTTGGTAATGTGTGGAAGTGAAATCTGTATCCTTGGGACACTATATTTAAAACCTATTTGTCCTGGGTAATAAGTTCCCAGTTTTTGGCCTGCAGACCAATCTTTCTGCCTAAAGGAGCATTCAGTTGAGAAGTGCTTGGAAGTTTTAAAAGCAAATAATTGAGACAGTTTTCCATAGGGGGTCTTACTACTCCCAGATGTGGATGCAGAAGCCCCCCACTGCTTAGTCTTGTGCGTCCCCTGGGACTGAAACCTGGGGTTTCTGCTGTGTCTGGGTTTGGATTGAGAAGACCTGGAAGGGGCTGGAAAGGACCAATTCTTAGAGGGCCAATGCCTACTAAATCTTGGAGGCTGAACTTGTAAGAAATCTTTAACAGTTTGCATAGATTTAATTTTATCTTCCATCTTTTTAAGAACTTCCTCAGCTTTGTTGCCAAACAGGCGGTCCTAATTTAAGGGAGCATCCAACAGTTTAGCTTTAACATGATCAGGCAAAGTTTGCTCAAGCCAAGCATGCCTTCCGAGTACAGACCCAGTGACAGCAGCCATGCAAGAGGCCTCTAATCAGTCAAATCCACATTGCAAAGTGTTTTCCAACCTGTTTAGCAGAATGCATTAAATCCTGTAATTCTTTATTTTCAGCACAGCCAGGAATCAACATCATTTTCTGTTTAAGCAATCCAATAACGTGTTGTTGATACTTTAACATATGAAACTGACAGTTTAAGGCCCTAATGGCCAAGGTTGCAGAAGTGTAGACCTTCTTACCCCATCTATCCAGCGCCCTGGAGTCTGTATCAGAAGGGATAGGATTTTTAGCAGTAGAAGCTTTAATGCCCTTGGGTCCCTGTGAAATAGTCTCTAGATCCGCAATAGGATTTTTAAAAAGGAACTTGTGAGAATCAGGAACCCTGTAATATCTGTTAGGTTTTCTAGGAGCAGGAGGCAAAGAATCAGGGGCCAAACTAGATTCTGAAAAGGTATCATCAAAAATGTCTAGTACAGGAGATATAGCTAAAGGCCTACGTTGAGGCAGGTGTATGAAGTCCCTAAGCCTCTTTTTTGAATCAGAGAAATTATGGCTTTCCCAGTGGAAATGCTCCCTTAGAGTGTGCAAGGTTTCACCAAAAGAAAAATCCTCTGGAGGAGAAGCAGAGGGAATAGAATCCTCTGCATCAGAATCCTCATAAGTAGATAAGGGTAAATCCAGATCATCAGAAGAATCAGGAAAATCAGAATCCTGGTCAGAACATGATCAGGCAAAGTCTGAATCATAAACAAATTCAGTCCTAGGTCTCTTAGAAGGGGGTGGTTGTCTTCCCCTGATTAGAGTTATAAGATCTTCAGCCATTCTTATTTGTTTTTTAGGCATAGAGGCCTGAGCATGCGGCCTGGGCGTTGGTTTCTTGGGCATGGTTCCAGGTTTAGGCCTTAAAGAAGGAGGTGACGGTTTAATATGCAAGTCTGTAGGCCTGAATACACCCTCAGAAGCCGGTGCCTGCACAGCGGCTCCGGACTCATCCAAAGTAGAAACATCCACAGATTCCACAGTCGAAGCATCTCGCAGCATACCAAACTCCAAATGGGTCTCAGTAGAGGCCTGCGAATCAGAAGTAGTGGGTATCAGGGGCTACGAAAGTGCCTCACTGAGTACCGTCAGACTGGCGAGTGGCTTAGAAGCATCGTTAGCAGTTTTGGACCTAGGCGGCCATTCTCTGCCTTTATCTTAGCGATTTTTTGGAATACCGGTAGTCAGATGGCTAGCCGATGACATTTCTGGATAATTGAACTGAGAACCGAAATATTTAGAAGTGAAAATATACAGACGACGGATAGTGCGTTGGTTAAATAAGGCACAAAACCGACAGCAAGGTACATCATGGTCAGGTCCTAGACAAGGAATACAGTACGAATAAGATGAGGTATTTGTTTTCCACAAGAAATGCAATTATTAGCTTTTACTGACATCAGTAAGGAGCAAGAAAAAGTTTCCCCAATGGGGTACTTAGCTTTAGTTGAAGACTTTGGTTCTGAAACTCGAAAACAAAAATTTTAGGAGTCAGCCGACTGGCACTTGTGAACTGCTTCTGCTTCGGGCACTGCACGGCAAGAAAGACTGATGTAATGGCGTCGGCTGCATGTTTTATGTTTTATATGTTTCTTTTTCGCCTTTACAGTTCAGTTTGTTTTATACCCCTGACGACCTGACGTCATGGAAGAAGAGACAGCAACCGACCCAGGACCCAAGACTTTTTTAATAAGGCCGACTGAGGGTTACTGCAAGCAGATACCCCAAATGTAATGACTGTAACAGTGAAACATGAAGAACATCAGTATCTTTTCCACTTTTCTGAATAGGATTTTCTAGTACTAGGCCTCCTTGACTCCAGAATGACATCCAGCACCTGCTTACTGTGGGTTGCTGGTGATGAGTTCAAGGGATGAGCTAGGCTGCTAGGTTCATGGTCTGTAGCTGAGGGTGCAAAATCTGGCCCTCCTGCTGGGACAGCAGGGAAGGGGTCTGAGGCAGGTGCCATGGTGGCACTACTGTCAGACTGCACAATAGAGGGTACCAGTGCTGGTGTGGCCAGTCTGGTGCAATCAGGATTGTCCTTGGCCTGTCCTGTTTGATCTTTAGTAAAACCTTCGAGAGGAGGGGCAGTGGGGGAAAAGCAGAGATTGAAAGGCTTTCCCAGGTAAAGGACAGGGCATCCACTTTCTAAGCTTGGCTGTGGGGAGTTCTGGTGCAATATCTGCTCAATTGATAGTTCTGATGGGAAGCAAAAAGGTCCACCTCTGGTGCCCCCTACCTGTTCCTCAAAAGCTTGAATATTTTAGGTTTCAGTTTCCATTTGTGTGGGTCCATGAGATTTCTGCTTAAGTCGTCTGCCAGTGAATTTAGTTTGCCTGGCAGGAATTGAGCTTGCAGGTGCAACTGGTTGCTCAAGGCTGTGTTCCACAGAGCCATGGCTAATCTGCAGAGTGGGTAGGAATAGGTTCCCCCTGATTGTTTATGTACCACATAACTGGGGTGTTGTCTGTCTTTACCAATTGTCCTGGAAGAATAAGGCCTTTGAAGGCTGTCAGAGCATTCTGTACAGCTAACATTTCTTTTTGATTGATATGCTATGGTATTTATTACTGCTTGGTTGTAACTTGATTAAAGTGTAGCTATCATTCAAGTCTTTTGGATTAAGCACTTGGGCTTCAGAACAGTTGTTTTACATTAGGAAGGTTTGTGGCAAGCACTGTGGTGGCAGGACAGGTAGCTTTCATCCTTCTAAGTTGGGAACTGCTGATTGAGAGCCCAGTGTCCAAGTGTATTAGTTCTGGTTTAGGCACTTGGGCTTCAGGCCAGTTATTTTACATTAAGAAGGTTCGTGGTCTGCACTCTTGTGGGAGAAGAGGCTGGACTCTGCCCTTCTGAGCTGGGAATTTTCTGGTTAAAGGTTTATAGTGCCTGAATATTTGAACTGTATCTTACTGAAATTGGTTCACCTTGTTTGCTCTAGCATAGACTAGATCCAGGCCTACTGAATCTAGCTTTGTTTATATGCTTGTTGTTTGTTTGCTTGTTATTTCCTGGAAGCTAATTCCACCTAATCGCAACTTCTCAGCTTCTGTGGATCACTAGTCATACCTGCATTGCTTACTGTACTTATTTCCTTGTTTCACTTGAAAGAAAGTTACTGTTTGTCGCTTTTGCATTTAGTTACTTGTAACACATTGCACTCAAGTTACCTGGCACTTGCTCACTAAAGCAATTATATAAGTCAGCACTAAAAATTAAAAGCACTACACCCTCACTCCCCACTGGCCCTTGTTTTCAATTAAGGATTTCCCAATATTATTCTAGCATGTCCAAAGGTCAGTTGTCAATCTCCTCTCCGGTCCAGCTGGTGAATCTGGGAATCTTGAGGCAATGTTATAACTGCCTCATGTACACAGAAAACCCTCCTCCTCCCACATAACACAAATACTTGCGAGAGATGCAGCTATTTAGCCAAACTGGAGGCTGAGCTCTCTCAACTCAGGACTGGCAAGACCAGACAGGAGGAGAAGGCAACTACACACACCACAAAACCAGCCTCACATAATGCTACCATTCCACTGAATCAAACACATAAACACACAAAGACATACTCGGAGGCTCTGAGTAAAAATTTACCTAAACAGCAGAGGCCTCCAAAGCAGACACCCAAACAACTGCTACCTCAAGACACCCCACAAGCAACACATAAACCACAAAAGCAGTGTGCAAAGCAGTCACAGCCCTTAAGGCCAAATACAACACCAAACATACTTGTCATAGGTGACTCCATAGTCAGACACACTGACGTCCCACTCACCAGGCTGAACAAGGAGAGGGTCACAGTAAGCTGCCTATCGGGCTAGAATCCGCCACATAACACAAGCACTGGTCACTCCATGGCAAGTCCAAATATGACACAGTCATTGTCCATGCTGGTGTGAGCGACCTGAGGCACCTCCCTGGACTACATGAAAAGAGACATAGAGGAGCTCTCTGATTATGTAGCCCAGGCAGGTATGACCCTAACCCTGAGCAGTATCCTTCCTTCACCAAGAATGATGCCACAATATAGAGACAAGATGATCAGCTTTAACAATTGGCTTAATGTCTGGTGTCATTCAAAGGGGATCCAGTGTCTGTCTGCCTGGGATGACATGCTTGACAAGCCACGCTGTTTAAAGGGACGGCTTGCACCTGTCACCCTGGGATTCCGGATATTGGCTAAGGCACTTGCCACCCCATAGTGCCTTTTTAGGCAAGGCTCAAATTCTAAACCTACCACCCTAGAAAACAAAATGGGAAGAAACTGAGGGTAATGCTGCTCAATGCCAGAAGTCTAAATCTCAAAATGCACGACTCGAGGCCCTTCTCAGTATGGAGAACATCGATGTCTGTGCTGTAACTGAAACCTGGTTCAAGGCTCCTGAGAGCACCCGGCACTATTAGGTTTTACCTCATATCATGCTCGGCCCCAAAACCCGGACCACACCACAAAAGGAGGGTGTACCATATTCATAAAGGATACTCACACCTCCAGGTTGGTGGCAACGCACAAGCTTTGGAAACCATCCAGGTGCAACTAACCATAGGCAAAACTGCTCTACAAATTGTAGCATGCTACAGGCCACCCTCTCAAACTCAGGAACCCCACACAGCCTTCCTGAAGACACTGGAGGGTATAAATGTATCTCCAAACACCATCATATTGGGTGACTTCAACTACCCGAATATAGACTGGGAACATTACTCAAGCCCTAACTTTCTAGCCCAACGGTTCCTGGAGTTCATAAATTCAAATGCCATGGAACAGCTAGTCACTGTTCCCACGAGAGGAGAAAATATACTAGATCTCATTGTCACAAACATGGGGACAAAATGCTCCACACGAAGTATATCCCTCATTGGTGAGATCTGATCATAAACTAATCTCACTGGAAATCCACATCCCGCCCCCACCCCAAGCAAAAGACCATAGTGAAGAACTTCTCTAAAGCAAACTTCACACTACTCAAGACTGGTGTGGTATCCTTCAAGGCCCCTGAGCCAGAGGAACCCACAACCCAAGCTCGGAAGCCCTTACAAATGCCTTCTATGAACACCTCCAGGACTGCATGGATCAGGCAATCCCAAATAAAACCAAGACTCTTTCCACAAAGGGCAAACGTCCAGTCTGGTGGACCCCAGCCATTAACAAACTTTACAATAAGAGGAGAAAGCTATTACATGATAGAACAAAATCCATAAAAGGGAAGTCACCCTGATCATTATTAGTAAAAAATACGAGCACTCATAAAATCAACTAAGGCCAATTTTGAGAGAAAAATTGCCATGGATTCAAAGGACAATCATAAGGCCTTTTTCAGCTATGTTAGGAACCTGGGTGGAAACTCCCAGATATGCTCAGAATTAGTCCAAAATGATACAAAATCACTGAACCCACAGACATTGCCAACATACTGGCAGACAGGTTCAGTGCAAACTTCACCCCTCTCCCCTAAAGGAGAGATAACTATCCCAGCCGAGTGTAGCCTCCCGGACATCTCAAATGCGCAGGTGAAAGCTGCTCTCTCTAAAGCTAAAAACACAGCATCAATGGGACCGGATGGTGTCCCCGGCTGTGTGCTACGAGCTAAATGAGGAATTAAACCCGCACATAAGGCAGCTGTTTAATCTCAGCCTTACCACAGGATACGTGCCCAAGGAGTGGCGTACGGCAACTGTGGTCCCACTCCACAAAGGCGGTGCCTCTACGGACCCTGGTAATTACCGCCCAATAAGCTTAACAAGTCTAGTCTGCAAAGCTATGGAGAGGATCATAATGGAGCTCATAAACAAAGATATAGGGGACTTGCAGACATTGGACCCGACCCAGTTTGGCTTTGTCAAGGGAAGATCATGCCTTTTGAACTTGGTTGACTTCTTCAAAACAGTCACCAAGGCCATTGATGAGGAAAGGCAGTCCATACAGCCTACCTTGACCTTGCAAAGGCTTTGACACAATACCCCACTCGGGTATTGTAGAAAAACTTACCAGCTTAAATGTAAACCCATATGTCACAAGATGGGTTGCAAACTGGCTTAAGGACAGAACCCACAGGGTTAGAGTTGCTGGCTGTGTCAGACTCCAAGCCGGTCACAAGTGGTGTCCCACAGGGCTCGGTCCTTGGCCCCTATTGTTTGGCATCTACTTCTCAGGCGTACAGGCCAACATGGGAGGACTTTGGCTGACAAAGTTTGCAGGCGACTGCAAACTGGGCTAATAGTGGAAAGTGCATCGGACACGGATATCCTTCAGAAGGGACTCACGGAAACAGATAGCTGGTGCCAGAGCCATGGCCTGAAGTTAAACGCCAAAAATGTATAGTCATACCCTTCGGGAAAAACAAGGTAACCCCAAGCTACCATATAGGTGGCAATCCACTAAGCACAGAAGAGGTTATCAGGGACCTGGGGACCCAGGTTGACAGTGGCCTTTCTTTTGACACTCACATTGCTAAAGTGGTTAGAAAGACCTTCTACATTGCCCACCTGATCATGAAGGGATTCACATCCAGATCTAGTGAGGTCATTGTTCCCCTGTACTCTTCACTTATCAGACCAATGATCGAGTACAATGCCCCATTCGGGATGTATCTCACCCGACATCTGCAGCAATTGGAGAGACCCCAAAAGTTCCTCACCAAAAGGATAAAGGGACTCCAAAATCTGTCATATGCTGCCAGATTGAAGAAACTCCAGCTCTATTCAGTCGCATACCGTCTGCTCAGAGGTGACATGCGCCTGACATACAAGGCCATGTCTAACCCGGAATTAATGGACATGCTCCACCTCAAAAAATCCAAATCCACCAAAACCACTAGAGCAAGCGATTTAAACCTTAGCACGGATATAAATAGGACGTGCTGGAGGGATAGATTTATCACTCAGAGACTCCCTATGCTGTGGAATAAAATCCCGGTCCATGTGAGGCAGAGCACCTCGCTGACTCTGTTCAAGAGAAATCTAGACCTGTGGATGGGAGATCGTAGGTTTACCCCAGGAATCATCTCTGTGTCACTGCTGGACAGAGGCACAACAAACTAATGGGCACAGTATTTTTTCATATAAGGGGTGGCGTAAGCTACAATAATTTGGGCTAGGCTTATAAATGCCTTAGGGCAGATAGCCTAGTATAAACCTATGAACCTATGCAGGTGCATTTGCTTTGGGCTCTATTTGCATTTGCCCTTAATGCATTGTCCTGCCATGTGAGCCCCCCCATGCATAGTCTGATGCATCTGTTGTTAGGGTTTGGGCAGCAGGGGGTTGAGTGAAAGGGAGTCCCTTGTTGTGGTAGCAGGCCTCTGCCCACCAAAGGAACTCTGTCCTTAGGCAAGGAATGATAGGAATCATTGTTTCCAGGTCCTGAGAATGTTGACACCAGAGACTTTTTAATTACCATTGAAGTTTCGTCTTGCATATAGAATTAGTAGAATGCAAGAGGCCATGAACCCTAGGGCTTGCAGTATTTTTCTTGCAGATAGCTGGGTTTTGGTGGCCAGTAGATTGAAATAGTTTGTCAAATAAATGTTTTTCTGGAGTGAGGAATGCCATCTGGGAAGGTGTGTTCAAGCTTGCTCCCAGGAATACCATCTGTTGGCTGGGTACCAGATGTGATTTCTTTTCGTTGATGGTGTACCCCAATGAAGTAAGTCTCTCTACAAATGTCAGGTGCTGTAGTAGCAATTCCTGACTGTCCACATGAATCAGGCAATCGTCCAAGTATGGGTAAATTTGAATTGTTCTCTGCCTGCAATATGCAATGGCCGGAGCTAGACATTTTATGAATACCCTGGGAGCAGTAGATAAGCCAAAGGGAAGTGCAGAGAACTGATAATGCATAGAGCCTGCTCTGTAATGAGAAGTTATGTACTTACCATAACGTTCCATGTTAGTTGTCTTCTTCTCGCCTTCTTTCTTGCTGGATGGGTTCAGAGTCGAACCTCGGCTCTGACTCGGCATATTACTAAAGCTCGAGAGCTATTTTTCACCGGATCGAGGCTATACTATGTCCCATAATGCTAGGCGTCATATACCCAGATCTCGTTTGATAGCTAATACTATGGACATACATGTCCCACCACAAGAGAGAAGATATCTATCTAAACATATGTATATATAACCTCTTCTACATATATCTCTTACAAGGGCTACCAAAAGGGAGCAAGACAGCTAGCTGAGGAGATAACTCTGGTGACAAATAACATCTCACAAGATACTCTAGGTCTTTCCAGGTTAGGGGGATGGAGGGTGGGATGCAAGAAAGAAGGCAAGAAGAAGACAACTAACATGGAACGTTATGGTAAGTACATAACTTCTCAATGTTAAGTTGTCAATCTCGCCTTCATTCTTGCTGGATGGGACAGCGTCCCTAGCACCTTAGTCCTGGGTGGCTCAATGGAACAGACTCTTGAGTACGGTGGAACCAAAATCAGCTTGACTTCTGGAGGCCATGTCCAGTTTGTAATGAGAAATGAAGGTATGAGGAGAGGCCCATGTGGCCACTGCACAAATGGAATCCATTGGCAACCTTGCCTGAAAGGCTACTGAAGAAGCTAGTGCTCTGGTTGAATGAGCGCTAGGCTTAGTAGGGAGCTCCTTATGCCTCAATTGATAAATTAACATAAGAGAGGTCAACCATCTGGACAAGGTTACTTTGGAAACTGGGAGGCCTTGCTTCCCTTTCACGTAAGACAGGAAGAGCTGGTCTGATTTCCTCATCTGCTTAGTTCTACCCACCGTAATTGACGGTGAACATACAAACAATGTAACATTCGTTCAGCTCTATCTGTATAATTTGGGAAGAAGACAGCAAGATCGATGGTCTGATTCAGATTTTTCTCAAAGAGTATTTTGGGTAAAAATGAAGGATAAGTTCTAAGTGAGACTCTATCTTTGTGAAAAACAAGGTAAGGAGGGCGAACACAAAGTGCTTGAAGTTCCGACACCCTTCTTGCCGAGGGGATAGCTACTAAGAAGAGTGTTTTCCATGAGAGCAATTTTAACGAACAGGAAGCCTCTGGCTCAAAAGGAGGGAGAATTAAAGACGACAGTACCAAGTTTAGGTCCCACGGTGGGGGAGGATCTTTTACCGGGGGCCTAAGTAAGAGAGTTCCTTTTAGAAAGGCTTTGCAAAGCTTGTGGGACATAATGCTAGTCTCTGACAGGCCAACATGGAAATTTGCAATAGCCGCCAGCTGGACTCTGGTGGTGGCTGAGAAAGAGCCCATTTGAAAAAGTTCTGCCAAAAACTCAAGAACTGTTTGGACAGGAGCTGTAAAGGGGTCCACTTGTTTTTCCCCTGCCCAAACAGAGAAACGCTTCCATTTGCTAGCATGAGTCTTTCTGGTAGTAGACTTGTGAGAAGCGAGGATGATGTCACGAACTGAGAGATTAAAGGAAGCCTGGCTAGGGTTGGAAGTGGAGCAACCAAGCTGTGAGGTTGAGAGATCGAACGGATTGATGCAGCCCGCCCGATTGATGGGTCAGAAGATCTGGCACTGGGTCCAGATGCCAGGGCTGTTCCAGTAGATGACATTGCAGAAACGGAAACTAAATTTGTTGAGGCCAGTAAGGGGCAATGAGGATCATTCTGGATCTCAAGGCAGTTGCTTTCTGGACTAACTGAGTAATTAAGAGAAAGGGGGGAAAGGCATACAGAAGACCCCGGGGCCAATCGTGGACTAGAGCGTCTCTGGGGTGGGGGAGACCTGGGAGAGGGAAGAGGGTGAAAAAGTCTTGACACTTGCTGTTTTGAGGGGTTGCGAAAAGGTCGCAGCAAGGCTGACCCCACCTTCTGAATATTTTTTCCGCTACTAGCTGGTTGAGAGACCACTCGTAGGGCATGAGAATGGCCCTGCTCAGTCTGTCCACTATGACGTTGGACTTCCCGGGAATATGCATTGCTACCAGAAATCATTGAGAAGAGATCGCCCACTGCCAAAGTCTGAGTGTTTCCTGACATAGGGGGTAGGACCTGGTTCCGCCCTGCTTGTTGATGTACCACACTACAGACCATATTGTCTGTCTGAACTGCAATAGTCCCGGTGGGTAGAGAGTCCTGAAGGGCCTGCAATGCTAAAAGTACCGCTCTCATTTCCAAGACATTTATGTGCAGGTGGCATTCGAAGGGTTGCCAAGTGCCCTGGACTGTCCTGCCCTGAAAATGCCCCCCCACCCAATCAGAGAGGCATCTGTTGTCACAGTGGCAACAGGAGGAGGAAGAACAACAGGTCTGCCCTGGAGTACCTGAGGGGAGACCATCCACCAAGAGAGGTGTCTTTTGCATGACTGAGTGATTAGAATGCTGTGTGACATGGGGAGCTGCTGAAAGGACCACTGGGAAAACAGCATCCACTGTAGGATCCACATATGAAAACGAGCTAGGGGGAGTAAAGTGATTGCTGCTGCCATGAGACCAAGTGTTTTTAGTACAAATCTGGCTTGGACCCTGCTCTCCTGTAGTAGGATCTGAACATGGCTGCGAATGTCTGAATCTCTTTGTGTAGGCAGTTTTGCTGACAGCTCCACCATGTTTAAAATGGCGCCTATGAAGGTAATAGACTGACAAGGTGACAAGGCAGACTTTTCAAAATTTATAGAGATGCCTAGCGCGTTGCACATTTGTACAGCGTAATCTCTGGATTGGAGTAGTTGGCGCCTGGTGGTGGCAGTAAGGAGCCAGTCATCTAAATATGGAAACACCTGGAATCCTCGTCGTCTCACCACTGCCATGCATTTGGTAATCACCCTGAGGGCTGTGGTGAGGCCAAAGGGCAGGGCTCTGAATTGGTAGTGACTGTCTCCCAGCTGGAAGTGGAGAAACCTTCTGGAGTGCCTGTTCATTTTGATATGGTAGTATGCATCCTGAAGGTCTATAGAGCACATAGTCTGTCTTTTTTGGTACCAAAAAGAACTTGGAGTAGATTCTGGATCCTTGCTGGTCTGCTGAGACTGGCTGGATGGCTCTTTTTATTAGCAGCTTTGAAATTTCTAGTGCTGCTTGATCTCTCAGACCGGGTGGAACATCTGGAAGGGGCCCTTTTGGCTGCTGTGGGGTGTGGATAAAGGGGATTCGGTAACCCTCGGATATAATCGACCGTACCCATCTGTCTTGCATGAGGGAATGCCAGGCTTCTGGGTACAGTGAAAGTCTTCCCCCGAATGCCTCCGAAGGTGGACAGCCGGGCAGTTCCTCAGGGGTGCTGGAAGGGTTTGTCAGAGAAGGATTCTCTGCTACCCTGATTTTGTGGACCCCCCCTGCCCCTAGGGCGGCATCTGTTATTGTTCCCTCCTTTGCCTCTGGAGGGAAGCTCCCCACGTGCGTCAGGCAATACTCCCTGGGGTTTGTGGAACCACATTTTCCCACCCTTTTGACCTTTAGGGTATGGTCTAGAAGGAGTGGAAAAACAGACTCCCACGGCAGAGAGAGTCTTGCCTTCCTGCTCACACCTGGTCAATGTATCCTTCACTTGAGGTCCAAACAAGGCAGAACCGTCAAAGGGGGTGTTAGTGAAAGACGCCTTGAAGGGGTCAGCAAAGTTGCAAAGCCGCATCCAGGCGTGTCTCCTTAGAGCAATGCTCGTGCATGCAGCCCTAATCGCTTCATCGGCTGCATAGGAAATGAGCTGCATGGAGGAGTTAACAATAGAGTTTAGGGTCCCCAGCTTGGAGTTGATCTTTTCCTGAGACCTCGCAGCTGCTGGGTCCTGTAAGGTATCACCCAGTTCTTTGAGAAGGTCTCTCTGAAGACGGGTGAAATGGCACAAATAATTCAGAGACCGCATGGCAAAGGTCGCTGAAGAAAACATCCGCTTGTCGTACCTATCCATAGTCCTAGATTCCTTATTAGGAGGATGGACAGGTACTGAAGGGTCAGCCAACTCCTTCTTAGTGGCCGCCGCCACCACCATAGCATCAACAAGGACGCCCTTAGTGAGAAACTGCTTGTCCGAAGAGGTTGTAATAAATTATTTGGGCCTCCGGGAAGTTGGTTCCATAGTATCCGGAGCCGTCCATGCCTTCCGAGCCACCACCTCCATGAGTGAGTCGAAAGGCGGGGACACCCAGGAGGTGGAAGGGCGAGAACCGAATGCATCCAGGTACACCGACTCGTCCTCGGAAGGGTTAAGGGCAGACCAATTCCCCCTCTGTTTAAGGATCTCGAGGATGTCAGAAAAGGAGACATACTCAGGGGGGGACCTTGGGGACCCTTCCGAATCATCCAGGTTGGTGTCAGATGTCACTGACTCAGGGGAGTCCACATGCTTCCTCTTGCATGTCCTCTTCCGAGGGGGCTCCCCTGCCAGATCAGGGGAGGCCTTGGAAGAGGAGGATATGCCCAATGGGGCAACCTGGAGCATTGGTTCTCCGCACTTGGGTTCGGGAGGGTAGGCAGAAGCCGAAGCAGGCACCATAGAGGGGAGGGCCGACGGGGCCAACCGTGGCGCCGGTATAGGAGCCATCACGCTCCTCATGACCTCAAAGGCACCCCTAACAGGCAGGGAAGAGGGACCCAGCTCCGAAGAGATGAGAGCTCCCCCGGCACCGAGAGGGATGGCTCCGTGGCCGTTGTCGGGGCCGAACTCACCTGCGCCGAGGCTCAGAGAGGGAAAACAGGGTTGGACAAGGGTCTGATGCCACTCGCCCCCTTGGAACCGACAAGGGAGTCTCGGCGCCCGGATCCCTCCAAGGATAGAGCCAATGAAGGGATTGGAGCCGACGAAGAAACCGATAAGGGTGGGATCGGTTCCGACACCCCAACGGTACTAACCCTGACTAACTCCGGCTCCGAGCTCAAAGGAATAGTCGGAGGAGGAACTGGAGCAGGTGTTGGGGTAGCCGCTATCTGCTGAGATGGGCTATGCAATAATTGGGCCAGCATCTGCGACTTCAAAAGCCTACTGACTACCATCTCGAGGTCGTGATCAGACAACCTGGAAGACCTAGAGGAGTGAGACCTATGGCTCGCTCCGACAGCAAAGGGGACTTCGAAGCCGACCTGACCGACTCCAATGAAGGAGATCGGGAACGCTTCCTGCTTGGAAACGGCTCCGACACCAAAGTCAGAGCCGACTGAGGCCTCGATGTATCGGTTCCAGCCAGAACCGACGAGGCAGAAGGAGGTCCGCTCGGCGCTGGCTCCGGACATGGAGCCGACGTTTTGTCGGGCTTAGAAGGTTTTCCGGACAGAGGCTTAGTCAGAGAACCTTCAGGCTTTAATAAGCCCCTAAGGATGAGCTTATTTCTGCGTTCCTGCAGGACTCTAGGGCTAAAAGCATGGCAGATGGAACACGAGTCCTGCAGGTGCAGAGGGCCCAAACAATACACACAAGAAGTGTGACCATCTGTCAGAGGCATCTTCTGACAGCACAAGTCACACTTCTTGAATCCTGAGACCTTGGTATCCTTGGACATGATACCAGAGGACCGGGACAAAGAGTCTAGACAAGTACACAGAAACACACGCACAACACTTGAAGACACTCTCAACTGATAATTTAACTATACTATAGTAAATAAACACAAAATTCCACACACACACACTCTAAGGGGAACCTGTACTACTATAGAGGGGGTGGGGTAAAGGCCTATCCACCTTAAGGGTGGAGAAAAGGTAAGGAAAAACTACTAAGAAAGGGTAGGGAGACTAGTCGGTACACTAATACTACTAGAAGGGCTTAACAGGAAAAAATCTATCAAAAACTAACTGTGAATATAAAAAATTTTAAGTACGACCTGGAGCCGGTGAAGAATGCAACCTCGTAGCTGAAGGGGCAAACGAGATCTGGGTATATGACGCCTAGCATTATGGGACGTATAGCCTCGAGCCGGTGAAAAATAGCTCTCAAGCTTTAGTAATAGGCCGAGTCAGAGCCGAGGTTCAGCTCCGAAGTCATCCAGCAAGAATGAAGGCGAGACTGACAACTTAACATCAGGTATTTCCTGCAAGATTCCCTTATGGGGATGTGAAAATAAGCTTCTTTTAAGTCTAGGGTTGCTAGCCAGGAGTCCTTGGCTAGCAAAGGAAGCAGCTGTTGGACAGTAAGCATTTTGAATTTTGGAACCACCAGAAAGGTGTTGAGAATAGACAGATACAGGATAGAACGCCATGAGTTTTCTTTTCTGGGTACCAGAAAGAGTCTGGAATAAAAGCCTTGTCCCCTTTGTTCTGCTGGGACAGGATGAACAGCCTTGATACTGAGAAGAGAAAGTACTTGCTTTTGGGCCTCTGCCCACTGGTTTGGGGGGAGGTCTGGCCTTCCGCTTGGGGTTGGGAGTGAGTGGAAGTGAAATCTGTATCCCTGAGACACAATGTTTAAGATCCATTTGTCCTGGGTAATGTACTCCCAGTTTTTGGCATGCAGAGCAAGTTTCCCTTCTAAGGGAGCAAGTACCTGGGTAAGGCTTGGAAGAGTTAAGGATAATTTGTGAGATTTTACCATAGGATGGCAGCTTACTACTCCCTGTTTTGGAGGTGGGAGCACTTCATTGCTTAGATCTGTGCATACCCTGAGACTGTAGTCGTGGTGGTCTGCTGCCCCTGGGTTTGGACTGAGAAGGTCTGGGAGGGACTAGAAAAGACCAGTTTTTAAAAGGCCAATGCCTACTGAATATAGGTGGCTGTACTTGTAAAATATCTTAACAGTTTGCATAGATTTAACTTTCTCCTCCATCATTTTGAGGACTTCTGCTTTATTGCCAAGTAGACACTCTTGGTTTAATGGTGCATCTAGTAATTTTGCTTTGACATGGTCTGGCAAGGTTTGCTCCTTAAGCCAAGTATGCCTTCTAAGAACAAACCCAATGACAGTAGCCCTGCAAGATGCTTCTAAGGCATCAAAACCACATTGCAAAGTATGTTTACCAACTTGGTTAGCAGAATGAATTAACTCTTGTAAATCTATATGTTCTGCACAATCAGGAATCAACATCATTTTCTGGTTAATTAGTTCCATAACATGTTGCTGATACTTTAAAATATGAAACTGGCAATTTAAAGCCCTGATGGCAAGAGTAGCAAAGGTGTATACCTTCTTACCCCATCTGTCTAAAGCCCTAGAATCCCTGTCTGAAGGGGTAGGATTTTTGGCCATTGTAGCCTTAATGCCTTTAGGTCCCCGGGAAATGGACACTGAATCCGCAGCAGGATTCTTAAAGACCCAAGTTGATAGCAATCTCTCATTTGACAACCATGTGGC
Organism: Protopterus annectens; assembly: GCF_019279795.1. Lineage (NCBI taxonomy): Eukaryota > Metazoa > Chordata > Ceratodontiformes > Protopteridae > Protopterus > Protopterus annectens. The sequence goes on along the minus strand of NC_056732.1, from coordinate 10,033,394 downwards.
CAAAGTGGTTAGAAAAACATTTTATATAGCCCACCTAATCATGAAGGGATTGACATCTAGATTAGGGGAGGTCATTGTGCCTCTTTACTCATCCCTCATCAGGCCCATAATCGAGTACAATGCCCCTTTTGGGATGTACCTTACCAAACACCTGCAGCAACTGGAAAGACCCCAAAAGTACCTCACCAAGAGGATCAAAGGGCTCAAACAGATGCCATATGCTGCCCGGTTAAACAAACTCCAGCTCTACTCAGTGGCATACCGCCTGCTCAGAGACGATCTGTGCCTGACATATAAAGCCATGTCCAACCCGGAATTAAGGGACATGCTGCACCTCAAAAAATCCAAATCCCATTGAGCTACGCGCTCAAGAGACTTGACCCTCAGCACTGAAATAAATAGGACATGCTGGAGGGACAGATTCATAACCCAGAGGCTCCCTTCACTCTGGAATAAAATCCCAGTCCAGGTTAGGCAGAGTCCCTCATTGATTCTCTTCAAGAGGAATCTTGATGAGTGGATGGGAGATCATAGGTTTACCCCGGGTATCACTTCTGTGTCACAGTTAGACAGAGGCACAGTATACTAACCTTGAAAAAGGGCATAGCAAAATTAATTTAAAATGGGTGGCGAAAGCCAAACATACTCTGGCTAGGCTTATAAATGCCCTAGGGCAGATAGCCTAGTATGAACCTATGAATTTGTGGGAGTCAGGTACTCTATAGTACTGTCAGGTTTCCTGGGAGTCGGAGGCAAAGTAACAGGGGTAAGGATGGATTCCAAGAAGATGATATCTACAATTTCCAGAACAGGAGGGATAGCGAGAGGCCTGTGCTGAGGCAAATTTAAAAATTCCTCGAGTCTCTTTATGGACTGAGAGTAGTCCTGGCTCTCTCAGCAGAAATGCTCTCTAAGGGTATGCAGGGTTTCAACAAAAGAGAAATCTTCTGGTGGGGAAGCAGAGGGAATTAAATCATCTGCATCAGAATCCTCATAGGTAGATAAGGGTATGTCCTGGTAATCAGAAGGTCAGAGTTATCAGACTCCTGATTTGAAGAATCAGAAGGAAATCAGTTCTTGGTCTTTTTGAGGGGAGAGGCTGACTTCCCCTAATTAAAGTAATAAGGTCTTTAGTCATTCTAAGCATTTGTTTTTGTGGCATTTGGGCCCGAGAATGCACTTTGGTCGTCGGTTTCCTAGGTGTAGTGTGAACTCTAGGCCTGCGAAATTCTGTATTTTTGGTTTGAAACGAAGTTGTCGGTTTAATATGAAAATCGGAAGGCCTGAATACACCCTCAGAAGCTGCTGCCTGCACAGCGGCTCCGGACCGATCCAAGGTAGAGACATCCACAGATTCCATAGTCGAAGAAGGACCTCATGGCATACCGGACTCTGAATGGGTCTCGGTAGAGGCCTGCAAATCTGTAGAAGTGGGTATCAGGGGCTGCAAAAGCACCTCACTGAATAACAGAGGACTGGCGACTAGCTTAAAGGTAGCGTCGTCGGCAGTTTTAGACCTATGCGGTCTGTCTCTGCCTTTATCCTTACTTTTTTTGGAAAGATCGGTAGTCGGATGGCTTATCGAAGCCATTTCAGAATACAGAGATTGAGAATGAAAGAATTTAGCAACAAAAATAGCATTACAATGAATAGTTCGGGCGTTGAACAAGGCACAAAACCGACAGCGAGGGACGTCGTGGTCTGGGCCTAAACAGGTGACACAGTAAGAATGAAAATCTCTGTGAGGTATTTGCTTTCCACAGGCAAGACAATTATTAATTTTTTCTGACATCGGTTAGAGTAAGAAAAAAGTATCCCCAACGGGGTACTTATCTTTTAGAAGACTTCAGGTCTGAAACTCGAAAAACAACAAAAGTTTCAGTAGGCGGCCGACCGGCACTTGCGAACTGCTTCTGCTTCGGGCACTGCACAGCAAAAAAGACTGATATAATGGCATCAGCTGCATGTTTTATACCCCTAACGACCTGATGTCATGGAAGAAGCGACAGCAACAGATGCAGAAATCCCAAGAATCTGGTATAAAGGCCGAATGAGGGCTACCTGCAGGCAGATAACACGAATGTGATGACTGCAACAGTAAAACAAGAAGAACATCTGCCTTATGTACACAATCACCTACTACTACCACCTAGGAACACAATTTGCGAGAGATGCAATTACATTAGGAACCTATGGTCCATGCTCTCTCCCTCACAAGCCAGTATATCTGACACTGAGAAGGATGTTAACACAATCACTACACCTCAAACACCACCCACACCTACACATCACACCCACAAATGTAGAGGTCTTCAACAAAAACATACCCAAACAAAGAAGACCTCCGAGCCAAAAACACATGCAGTCTCCACAGCCCTACACACCATATACCATGCATAGTTCACACATGTGTGTCTCACAACCACTAAGGCTTAACCATAAACCCAACATATTAGTCATAGGAGACTCCACTATGAGACACACAGATGTGCCTCTCACCAGTCTGGATAAGGAGAAAGTCACGGTTAGTTGTCTGTCAGGGGCCAGAATCCGGCATATCACACACACACTCAAGTCTCTCAACAACAGGTACTGTTATGACTCTGTCATAGTCCATGTTGGTGTGAATGACTTGAGATGTACCTCCCTGGACTAAATGAAGAGAGACATGACTGAACTCACTGAATGTGTGTCCCAGGCAGGTATGTCCCTAGCCTTAAGCAGCATTCTACCATCACCGAGAATTATGCCTCAATACAAACAAAATGATTTGACTTTAACAATTGGCTTAGTTTCTGGTGTAATTCCAGGAGGATCCAGTACCTGACAGCCTGGGAAGATATGATCAACAGACCACGATGCTTTGCCAGAGATGGCCTGCACCTGTCTTCACTTGGGCTTCAGCCTTCTGGCAAAGGCACTTGCCTCCCCTATAGTGCCTTTTATAGAAAAAGTGATGAGGTTATAACTACCAACATAAAAATTTCAACAAAACCCAAGTTAAAGGTCATGCTGCTAAACTCTAGGAGTCTAAACATGAAACTGCACTCACTGCAAGCATTCTTAACCCTGGAAAATGCTGACATATGTGCGGTCACAGAAACCTGGTTCAAAGCTGTTGAGAGCACCCCAACCATACCTGGTTACTCATCCTATCATACATTCAGACACCAAACGGTGGGTAGTAAAGCCAAAGAAGGTGGAGTTTCAATATATATTAAAGACATACACACCTCCAGGCTGTTCAAATAGTATGATGCACAGGAGACACTCCAGGAGTAGTTAACCATTGACAAGACCCTGATACAAATCATAGCTACATACCGGCCCCCAAATCTGACTCAAGATGCCCAAACTGTCTATCTAGACCTCTTAAAATCTATCAAGATTCAACCCTTTACCCTGATCCTGGGTGACTTTAACTACCCAAACACAGACTGGAAGAACTACTCATGCCAAAGCATAAATACCTAGAGATTCCTCAATTTTGTCAATGGAAATGCTTTGAAACAGCTTGTCAATACCCTCCACAAGAGGTGATAATATCTTGGACTTGGTACAAACCAACATGAGTAACCACTGTGGCATCCCTGCAGTATCATCCTCCCTTGTAACACCCGACCATAAAGCGGTCACATTCGAAGTCACCATCTCCTCCGACCCTCCTCTAGCTAGGGTCAAACATAAAAACTTCTCCAAAGCTGATTACAGCCTCCTGAGGGATGGTATACACAGCTTCACAGCCCCCCTCCCCCTCTCTAGGAACTGGCACCAGTATCCAAAACTATACCGAATTACTATACGAACATTTATATAAATAAATGTAAACAAGAATAACTGATAGGACTAAATCATCCTCAGCAAGAAGAGTAAACCTGTCTGGTGGACATCTGCAATAAATAAACTCTATAACAAAAGAAAATAAAAAAGCTGTCCAGGACCAAGAAGGAGGAGGTGCCCAATTGGAAGCACTCTCTCCTCAACCTAAACAAGCAAATAAGAGCACTAGTGAAATCTTCTGAAGCAAACATAGAGTCCAAATTGGCCACATCTACAATAGACAATCATAAGGCCTTCTTCACATACTTCCATAACCTCAAAGGCAGCACCCAGACCTGTTCAGAACTGGTGGTCAAGGACATCACATATACAAATGCCCTTAAATATAGCAGACTTGCTGGCTGACAGATTCAGTGAAAAATTCTCCCCTCTGTCTCCCCATTAGTAAATCAGAACATTTCCAGTACCTGTCCTCTTCTCCTTATATCTAGGGATCAGGACATCTGCTCTCTCAGATGCAAAAAATACAGCCTCCATGGGACCCGATAACATCCCAGGGCTGCATCCTACATGAACTCAGGCAGGAACTTGCAGCACCATTAGGTTCCCTATTCAACCAAAGCATGAGTAACGGCTTTGTCCCAGCTGAGTGGAGGACAGCCACTATCATCCCTTTACACAAAGGTGGAGTGTCCACCGATTCAGGAAATTATAGACCCATCAGCCTAACTAGCCTGACCTGCAAGGCCATGGAACGGATTACCATGGACCTCATTAACAAGGACATTGGCAACCTCCAAACACTCGATCCTACACAGTTTGTCTTCGTCAAGGGAAGGTCATGTCTGTTAAATTTGGTCGACTTTTTTTTGACAGTCACCCTTCTGTGTGGAGTCTGCATGTTCTCCCTGCAGTCGAGTGGCCTTCAAAAGACATGCATGAATGGGCATGCCTTCATTGAAGGTTGGGCATCGAGCTGGCACCTCTGCACTGTAAAAATCTACTGCCAATCATTAGCGGACTGGAGTTCCGCTATGGCGACCCCTAACCGGAAAAAGCCAAAAGTAGAACAACCAAAGCCATGTACCAGGGGAAGGCAGTACACACAGTACAGTTTTGTACCTACCATAAATGTAGATGTTCGAGTGCTAATACAGCTGCAGTAATCACAGATGGGTTTTTTGCCGTCAGGCGGGTCCTCGGTCAGCCGAATTCCAAAGTCTAGGTCCGGCGTCGGTTGTTGTTGCTTTCTTTCCTGACGTCAGTGAGACAGGGGTATATAAGACACAGCCGACGCCATGTTCTTCAGTCTTTCTTGCCCCAGATGTCAGGTGCCCCCAGAAGGAAGGCAATACATAAATTATATATATAATCATGCAATGCAATATAATCAAAAATCAGTAGTTGCAAGCAAATACACCATAGTAGGATAACCCAAAAAGGTTATATGAGGAGGAGTTAGCCATCAGGCCTTTACCAAGAGGGGAAGCAGGGAGGGAAACCTGTACTGCAGCTGTATTAGCACTCGAACATCTACATTTATGGTAGGTACAAAACTGTACTATGTTCATCGTGCATACAGCTGCAGTAATCACAAATGGGTAGAAGCCCAAAGCTACGCACCGGGTGGTAGGTACTAGGTGGAACTGGGAAGAGCCAGGATGCCCTGCAGCACAGCAGTGGCAAAACCTGCTCTAGTTTTGGAGTATAAAGGCAGGTGGTAGTGTTTTGTGAAGGTATGCACAGAACTCCAAGTGGCTGCCTCCAAAATATCTTTGGTAGGGACTCCTCTGAGGAAGGCTGTTGAGGTAGCTGTGGCCCTTGTGGAGTGGGATCTGATGCCTGTAGGAACAGATTTGCCATGATAGGAGTAACAAAATCGTATGCAGTGGCCTATCCATTTTGAAATTGTCTGTTTGGAAATTGGCTTCCCTTGAGCTCCTACAGCATAGGGCACAAAAAGTTGTTCTGATTTCCTGAAAGGCTTTGTTCTGTCCAAATAGTAATGTAGCTGTCTATGGATGTCTAAGGAATGTAGCAGCCTTTCCCCTTTGTTTTGAGGATTGGGGTAAAAGGTAGGTAAGTGTATGGCCTGATTTAAAGCTACCCTGGATACTACCTTAGGCATAAATGACGGGTTGGTTCGTAGGGAAACCCTGTCCTGATGGAAGATGAGAAAGGGCTGCACAGCCATGAGGGCTTGTAGTTCCAAAACCCTACGAGCTGAGGTAATGGCCAGAAGGAAAGCTGTTTTCCAGGACAAATATTGCAAATCTGTTGAGGCAGCTGGTTCAAAGGGAGGCAATGTTAATTTTTCTAGAATGTAATTAAGATCCCAGGCTGGTATTGGTTGTTTCCTTGGAGGTCTTATATTCTTAGCCCCTCTGAGGAACTGTCTTAAAAGTGGGTGAGAGAATAAGGGTGGATCAGTGTTGTATTCTGCAGAAGTGGCTGAGGCATGAATTTTGATGGAGGAAAATGAAAGTCCACTGTTCAACAGCTCAGCTAGATACTGTAATATCTGAGGCAAATTCAGTTTTCTAGGATCCTGGCCTTTTTTCTCATTCCAAGCGCAAAACCGTTTCCATTTTGCGGAGTAAGCCTTTCTAGTAGATGGCCTTATGGCCTCCAAAATGACATCCTGCACCTCTTTGGAGAGTAGGATCTGCTGTGGTGTTAAGGAATTTTCCATGCAGCCAGATTGAGTGTTTTCAGCTGACTGTGAAGAGTTTTGTAGCTGTGCTGAGTCAGTAGAAGAGGCATTAGTGGTAGGGTCCAGGGAGGAGTATGTGTTAGGCTCCTCAGGAGTGGGTACCAGTGTTGTCTTGGCCAGTCTGGAGCAATCAGTATCATCTTCGGGTCTGTCTGCTCTTGCTTTCAAGAGCACCTTGGGCAGAAGAGGCAAAGGTGGGAAAGCGTAAACTGTCCATGCTGCCCAACTGAAAGAGAGGGCGTCCACTCTCCAGGCCTTTGGATGAAAGGTCCTTGAACAGAACTTTTTCAATTGATGATTCCTGTGGGAGGCGAAGAGATCTATGTCTGGCCTTCCCCATGCTTGGATTATCTTTGTAAACACTTGAGGATGCAACTTCCATTCGTGTGGGTCTGTCATATTTCTGCTTAGATTGTCCGCCAGGGTGTTTTCCAATCCTGGCAAGTACTGTGCTTGAAGTTCGATTTGCCATTCCAGAGCCAGGTTCCAAAGTGACATGGCTAGCCTGCACAGGGGGTATGAATGTGTTCTTCCTTGTTTGTTTATGTACCACATTACTGTGGTGTTGTCTGTTCTTATCAATAATTGCCCTGGATGCAGGAGGTCCTTGAAAGCTGTAATTGCATTTATCACTGCTAGCATTTCTTTTTGATTGATGTGAAGGTGCTTTTCCTTTTGTGACCATTTGCCCTGAATGCACCTGTCTGTCATGTGCGCCCCCCAGGCGTAGTCTGAGGCATCTGTTGTGATGACTTGATTTGCTTGAGGCTTGCAGAATGGAAGACCTGTGTTTGTTTGGCATGCTTGGGCCCACCATAGAAATTCCTTTTGCAAACATGGGATTATTGGTATTGTTGTTTCCAAACTGTGGCTGTGTTGAGACCATAGGTTTTTTAGGTACCACTGAAGTTTCCTCATATGCAACTTTGCACATGGGATTAAAAGAATGCAAGATGCCATGAAGCCCAGAGCCTGCAGGATTTTCCTTGCAGTGAGCCTGGTACAATTTGCTAGTATTTTGAAGTACTGAGTTAGTTGCCCCTGTTTTTCTGGTGTAAGATAAGCCATCTGGGTGTTTGTGTCCAAGTTGGCACCCAGGAAAGTTATTTTCTGAGTTGGTGTTAGCCTGGATTTCTCTTTGTTGACTGTGTATCCCAGAGAAATCAATAACCATGTTACATAAAAGCCAGATGTTTCAGAAGTATGTGCTTGCTGTCCGCTTGGATCAGGCAGTCGTCCAAATAAGGGTAAATTTGTATCCCTTGAAGTCTGCAGTAGGCAATTACTGATGCCAGGCATTTTGTGAATACTCTGGGCACAGTAGATAAGCCAAAGGGCAATGCAGAGAATTGATAGTGGATTGAACCTGCAAGAAATCTGAGGTATCTTCTGCAGCTTTGTCTGATTGGGACATGCAGGTATGCCTCCTTGAGGTCCAATGTTACCAGCCAAAACTCCTTGCCCAGCATGGGAAGAAGCTGCTGTAATGTGAGCATCTTGAATTTTGGTACGAGTAGAAATGTGTTTAGGATGGATAAGTCCAAAATGGGTCTCCAGTCGGTTCCTTTCCTTGGTACCAGAAATAGTCTGGAATAAAAACCTTGACCTTGTTCGTGAGTAGGTACCTCTTGAATAGCTTTCATGTCCATGAGCTTTGAAATTTGTATTTGAGCCTCTGCCCTTTGATTGTGTGGCAGGTTCGGCATGCCTCTCATTTTCGGAAGAGTGTGAAAATGAAATCTGTAGCCTCTGTTTATAATGTCCAGGATCCATTTGTCTGTTGTGATAATATGTCAATTTCTTGTAAATAATGCCAGCTTTCCTCCCAAGGGTGCTGCCAGCTGAGACTTGCTTGGCATGAACAGAGGGAAGTCATTGGGTTTGTTTCCTGTATTGTTGTGCACTGTCTTCACCACCTCTTGGTCTTGGAGTTTGCCATTGTCTGCCTCTGCATGATCCTTGAGATTGTCCTCTGCCCCTTGTGTGCCTGTATCTACCTCTTTGGGGCTTGTCCGTGGCTGGAAAGGACCAGTTTTTTGAAGGCCAATTTCTGCTAAAACATGGCGGTTGAACATGTAGAAAAGCTTTGACAGTTTACATAGATTTAGCTTATTCTTCCATTTTCCGTAGTATCTCCTCAGCATTAGTACCAAATAGTACATCCTTTTGTAAAGGGGCATCTAGTAGTTTAGCTTTAACGTGATCAGGCAAGGTTTGTTCCCTAAGCCAGGCATGTCTACGAATGACTGATCCTGTCACAGCAGCTCTACTTGAGGCCTCTAGGGCATCATAGCCACATTGTAAGGTGTGTTTACCCACTTGTTCTGCACTATGCATCATATCCTGCAACTCCTTCAAATCTGGTTGTTCAGGTTGAGACATTTTATTTCTTAATTGTGATAACAGAAACTGCTGATATTTAAGCATATGGAACTGACAATTTAAGGCCCTCATGGCTAGGGTGGCCGAGGTATATACCTTTTTTCCCCACCTTTCTAAGGATCTAGACTCTCTTCGAAGGTAGGATTCTTAGCAGTAGAGGCCTTCATTCCCTTGGGGCCTTGAGAAATGGTTTCAGGGTCAGCATTATGGCTTTTGTAAAGAAATTGGTGAGAGTTAGGAACTCTGTAGTACCTATCAGGCTTGACTGGGGCAGGAGGCAGGGAATCCGGATTAAGGCAAGCCTCCGAGTAAACATCATCAAGTATGTCCAAGACAGGAGGTATCGCCAGAGGTCTGTGCTGAGGTAACAAAAGAAATTCCCTAAGTCTTTTCTTGGAATCAGAAAAATCTTGGCCTTCCCAATGGAAGTGTTCCCTCAAGGTGTGCAAGGTTTCCCCAAAAGAAAAATCCTCTGGGGAGATACAGAAGGAATGGACTGCTCTGCATCAGAGTCTTCAAAAGGGGAGTATGAGTGTTCCTCTTCATCAGAATGTTCTGAAAAAATGGAACCCTGGTCAGAAGAGGGAGAATCTTCCTCCACTCTGGGTCTCTTGTCTGGAGGGGGTTGGGAACCCCTGATAAGAGTAATTAAATCCTCAGCCATTTTTAGCATCTGCTTTTTAGGCATGGGGCCTGGAGATGGGCCCTGTGCAACAGGCCTCTTGGGATGCATGGCTGATTTGGACTTAGTAAAGGCCTTTATGGAAAAGGAAGATGAGGGTCTAAAGACACCATGGGTGGAAGTGGACCTGTCCACATTAGGAGGCTCAACACTCACAGTGGCTTCGGTGGTTGTAGTCTGGGTACCTGCGGTCTTGGTTACAGAAGACACCACCAAAGAGGTGTCGTTGGTAGTCAGGGGATGCGTAGGTGTCTCGCTGAGAACCGGAGCACGTGTAGCCGGTTTTGGCATGGTGTCGGTGGAGACCACGGACCTCGCGTGTCGGTCTTTGTTCTTGCGTTTTTTGGACAAAACGGTAGTCGGAGTCTCCGACGACATTTTATAATCAAAGGCTTTGCCAAAAAAGTGCTGGGCGAACTCCGCCCGACGCTTAATAGTGCGTTTATTGAAAGTAGCGCAAAAGCGACAGCCTGAGACGTCGTGGTCTGGGCCTAAACAAGGTATGCAGAGGGAATGGAAATCCTTATGCGGTATTTGCTTCCCACAAGAAATACAATTGTTAACTTAGTCTGACATCGGTCTGAGGCAAGAAAAGTTTCCCCAACGGGGTACTTAGCTTTAAAGAAGACTTCGGTTTCCAATTTTTCATAATTTCAGGAGCTGGCCGACCGGCACTTGCGAACTGCTTCTGCTTCGGGCACCGCGTGGCAAAAAAGACTGAAGAACATGGCGTCGGCTGTGTCTTATATACCCCTGTTGCACTGACGTCAGGAAAGAAAGCGACAACAACCGACGCCGGACCTAGACTTTGGAATTCGGCCGACCGAGGACCCGCCTGACGGCAGAAAACCCATCTGTGATTACTGCAGCTGTATGCACAATGAACATCGCCTACCTTGACCTGGCCAAAGCCTTTGACACCACTCCTCATTCTGGTATAATAGATAAACCCTCTCAACTAGGCATCAATCCATATGCTACCAGATGGGCAGCTAACCTGGCTCACTGATAGGACCCACCTAGTAAAAGTAGGGAAAGCCACCTCAAGCAGTAGACCCATATCAAGTAGCATACCCCAGGGTTCGGTCTTGGGGCCTCTGTTATTTGGGATATACTTTTCTGAGGTGCAGGCCAAACCAGTGGGCTATGGCTGACCAAATTTGCAGATGACTGCAAGCTGGGAGCAGTCATCAATTTCCCTAGTGATGTGGACATCCTCCAAGAGGGTCTCACCCAAACAAATGACTGGTGCCAGAAACATGGCCTTAAGCTGAACACAGAAAAATGCATCATCATCCCCTTTGGGGAGAGTGACGTCCCCACAAATTATCTCATTAATAATGTCCTACGTACGCAGTCAGTCATGAGGGATTGGGGAAGTACAGTTTTGTACCTACCATAAATGTAGATGTTCGAGTGTATTCACTGCTGCAGTCATTACACTTGGGTTATCCTGCCATCAGGCGGTCCTGCAGTCGGCCAGAGTTCCAAAGTCTTGGTCTGGCGTCGGTTGCTGCCGCTTCTTCCCTGACGTCAGTGTGCCAGGGGTATACAAGATGCAGCCGATGCCATTTTCTTCAGTTTTTCTTGCCCCAGATGTCAGGTGCCCCCAAATAGGTAGGCAGTACATATTGCTAATAAAACATACATAAAAAATAAAAACAATACCTTCAGTTACATGCAAATACACCACATAGATTGTATAGGGTAGAAAGGTATAGATAAGTCCCAGGTAAGAAAGTGGGGATGGAGGGAGGGTAACTTGGACTGCAGCAGTGAATACACTTGAACATCTACATTTATGGTAGGTACAAAACTGTACTATGTTCATCGTGTTTCACTGCTGCAGTCATTACACTTGGGTTGAATCCCAAAGCTGAGGTTGGGTGGCTGGATCTATAAAGGATTTGGGGTGGCTATGAGGCCCTGCAGCACAGCAGTGTCAAAGCCAGCTCTGGATTTAGAGTAAAGAGGCAAGTGGTAATGCTTGGTAAAGGTGTGCACTGAACTCCAAGTTGCAGCTTCCAAAATATCCTTGGTAGGTACTCCTCAAAGGTAGGCAGTTGAAGTGGCTGTTGCCCTGGTGGAATGCGCACTAATGTTGCTAGGTACAGTTTTTCCATGCTGTGTGTAGCAGAAATGGATATAGTGTCCTATCCACTTTGAAATGGTCTGCTTTGAAATAGCCTTTCCCTGTGATCCTGCAGCATATGCTACAAACAACTGCGCAGTTTTCCTGAAAGCTTTTGTTTTGTCCAAGTAGAAGCGTAACTGTCTGTGTATGTCCAATGAGTGCAGAAGTCTCTCCCCTTTATTCTGGGGATTTGAATAAAATGTTGGCAAGTGAATAGTTTGGTTAAGAGCCACACTGGATGCCACCTTTCTTAAAGAAACCCTGTCCTGATGAAAAATGATGAAAGATTCCACTGCCATTAGTGCTTGTAACTCTGAGACTCTTTGTGCTGAGGTTATTGCCAGAAGCAGAGCAGTTTTCCATGACATATATTTTAATTCTGCTGAATTGGCTGGCTCAAAAGGAAGGAAAGTTAGTTTTTCCAAGACAAAGTTGAGGTCCCAAGTTGGTGGTGGTGGTGCTCTCCGGGGCGGTCTTATAGCAATAACCCACGCCTGGGTGTGGGTAATGCTAAATTTACCCACGGTTGGCGTGGTTTGGTCGAGGCGAAGCGGACCAAACAAAGCCAACCGTGGGTAATTAGCATTACCCACACCCAGAAGTGGTTATTTATTATTCATGACATTATTTAAGAAAAGAAACTATTACTTTTCTTAAATAATGGCATAGTATAATGCCTGTTTACTGCCCTTCCGCAGATGTCTGGCATCCGCAGTTCTGATGTACTGTGCGCCTGCGCAGTACATCAGAGTTGTGGGCAAAAGCAACGGAGAAAGCAAGATCTCCATTGCTTTTTAGTGTTTTGCTATGTTAAATGAGTTTAACATAGCGAGACAGTTTTAAAAATACGGACATCTCCGTTGCTTATTTTAAAACTGTCTCGTATGTTAAACTCATTTAACATAGCGAGACAAAAAAAAGCAACGGCTTGCTTTCTTGTTTTCTCGCTATGTTAAATGGGTTTAACATGGCGAAGCGCTTTAAATAAGCAACGGGATCTCCGTTGCTTTTATTCTCTGCATGTTAAACCCATTTAACACAGCATGTTTAAAAGCAGTTATACTAATGGAAAAAGTCCGCCGACGGACCTTTTTCCATTAGTATAACTCGATTTACGGGAACGCCTGGCCAATCAGCGTGCACGTTTTGGGGGGATCATGGTATAATATGTTTTTAGTCCCTCTGAGGTACTGTTTTAATAGTGGATGAGAGAAAATAGGAGTATCCGTGTTGTAATGAGCTGAGATGACAGAGGCGTGGATCTTAATGGATGAAAAGGATAGGCCTTTGTCCAGCATGTCAGTTAAGTATTGTAATATCTGAGGAATGTTTGGAACAAGAGGGTCAAAGCTTTGAGCCTGATTCCAGGCGCAGAATCTCTTCCACTTTTCTGAAGAGGATTTCCTGGTGCTGGGCCTCCTGGCCTCCAAAATGACATCCATAGCACCTTTAGAGAGAGGTGTTGGCTGCTTGGCTAAGTAATCTGCCATGCAGTCAGGTTTAAGGTTTTGAGATGGCTGTGCAGGATCTGACTGTTTTGTTGAGTCAGAAGATGAGGAATTTGAGGTGAAATCTATGCTGGGCCTTGAGCCAAGTTCTTTAAGATTGGGTACCAGTGCTGGCGTGGCCAATCTGGGGCAATGAGGATCATTTTTGGCCTTTCTTGTCTGGCTTTTAGGAGTACCTTTGAAAGGAGAGGCAGTGGTGGGAAGGCATAAACTTTTAGGGTTTTCCAGCTGAACAAGAGAGCATCCATTTTCCATGCTTGTGTGTGCTAAGTCCTTGTGCAGAATTTCTGTAGTTGGCAGTTCAGAGGGGAGGCAAAAAGATCTATGTCTGGGCACCCCCATTTTTGTGTTATCATGTGAAAACTTGTGCATTTAATTTCCACTCGTGAGGATCCATGATGTTTCTGCTTAAGTCATCTGCCAGAGTATTTTTCTTTCCTGGCAGGAATTGTGCTTGCAGGTGAACTTGATAGGTCAGTGCTGTGTTCCACAAAGTCATGGCTTGTCTGCAGAGGGGATAGGAATGAGTGCCCCCTTGCTTGTTTATGTACCACATAACTGTGGTGTTGTCCGTCTTTAGTAATAGTTGTCCTGGATGCAGAAGGTCCCTGAAAGCTGTTAGGGCATTTTGTACAGCTAGTATCTCTTTTTGATTAATGTAAAGATGCATTTGGTCTGCGGCCCACTTGCCCTGAATACATTTTCCTGCCATGTGTGCTCCCCAGGCGTAATCCGAAGCATCTGTTGTTAGTGTCTGCCTAGCTGTGGGTAAAGTGAAAGGCTGTCCCTTGTTGTGGTGACATGCCTGTGCCCACCATTGAAACTCCTGTTGTAGGCAGGGAATAAGTGGTATTACTGTTTCCAAACTGTGACAGTGTTGAGTCCAAACACTTTTTAGGTACCATTGTAATTTCCTCATATGCAGTCTGGCATATGGTATTAGTAGTATGCAGGACACCATGAACTCCAAGGCTTGTAGAATTTTTCTTGCAGGGAGTTGGGTTTTTGTTGCCATCAATTGAAAGTACTGAGTCAGTTGTCTTTGCTTGTCTGGTGTGAGATAAGCCATCTGGGCCATTGTATTTAAGCTGGCACCCAGGAATATTATCTCTTGTGAGGGCACTAGTTTTGACTTCTTTTCGTTTATTGTGTACCCTAGGCAAATTAGCAATCTTTTTACAAACCCCAGATGCTTTAGAAGAATGTCCTTGCTCTCTGCTTGAATAAGACAGTCATCCAAGTAGGGATATATTTGAATTCCTTTTTGTCTGCAAAATGCAATTACTGGTGCCAGGCATTTTGTGAAGACCCTGTTGCAGTAGATAAGCCAAAGGGCAGTGCAGAGAATTGGTAATGCATTGTGCCAGCTATGAATCTGAGGTATCTTCTGCAATTTTGTCTGATTGGGACATGCAGGTATGCCTCTTTGAGGTCCAAAGTAACAAGCCAAGCCTTCTTGCCCAGCATGGGAAGAAGTTGCTGTAGTGTCAACATTTTGAATTTCGGAACATCCAGGTAAGTATTAGAGTAGATAGGTCCAGTATGGGTCTCCAGGCTTTGTCCTTTCTGGGGACCAAGAAAAGTCTTGAGTAAAATCCTTGTCCTTCTTCCTGTTGTGGCACGTTTTGAATAGCTCTCATGTCCATGAGGGCTGCAATTTGTTTTTGTGCCTCTGCCCATTGATTTTGTGGCAGGTCTGGCATTCCTTTTGGCCTTGGTAGAGTGTGAAAGTGGAACCTGTAACCTTGAGACACAATATTCAGAACCCATTTGTCTTGGGTGATTATATGCCAATTTTGTGAAAAAAGTGCCAGTTTCCCCCAAGGGAGCTGTCAAAAGGTAAGTGCTTGGCATTTGAAGGGGGAAGTCATTGGGACTGATTCCTATAAGGTTGTGACTTGTCTTCTCCTCCTTTTGGGGTTGAAGCACCCCACTGTCGTGGTCTGTAAGAGCCTTGGGGCTGAGATCTGCCTCTTGGGAGTCTGTATCTGCCTCTTTGTGGTCTGTCTGACACTGGAAAGGACCAATTTTTAGAAGGCCAATTTCTGCTAAATCGAGGTGGCTGTACCTGTAAGAAATCCTTCACTGTTTGCATAGATTTTGCCTTATCCTCCATTTTCTTTAATACCTCTTCTGCCTTATCACCAAACAAGATATCATGCTGTAAAGGAGCATCCAATAATGTTGCCTTAACATGATCAGGTAAACCTTGTTCTTTTAACCAAGCATGCCTTCGAATCACAGATCCTGTAACTGCATCTCTACAAGAAGCCTCTTATGAATCAAAACCACATTGCAGAGCATGTTTTCCCACTTGTTCAGCTGCATGCAATAAATCCTGCATTTACTTATAGTCAGGACCTTCTGAGCTTGTAAGCATGTTCTGTTTTAACAGAGACATTAAATATTTTTGGTATTTAAGCATGTGGAACTGGCAATTTAAAGCCCTTACTGCTAGAGTTGCAGAAGTATAAACTTTCTTCCCCCATCTATCTAATGCTCTAGAATCCCTGTCAGAGGGAACTGGATTTTTAGCAGTGGAAGCCTTTACCCCTTTGGGACCCTGGGAAATAGTTTCTGGGTCAGCAGCAGAGATTTTATAAAGAAATTTGAGAGAGTCAGGAACTCTGTAGTACCTATCTGGCTTGACTGGTGCTGGGGGCAAAGAATCAGGGGTTAAACTGGATTCAGAGAACACATCATCCATAACATCTAACACAGGCGGAATTGCAAGGGGCCTGTGCTGAGGCAATAAAAGAAAATCTCTGAGCCTTTTCTTGGATTCTGAATAATCCTGACTCTCCCAATGGAAATGTTCCCTCATGGTATGTAAAGTTTCCCCAAAAGAGTAATCCTCAGGAGGAGAGGCTGAAGGGATTGATTCTTCAGCATCAGAGTCCTCATAGGGGGGTAAAGAGTATCCCTGGTCTGAAGGGGAATCAGAAGAGATGGAAACCTGGTCAGACGAATTATAGTCTGTATCCTGCCTAGGCCTTTTATCAGGAGCGGGATGGAAACCCCTGATCAGAGTAATTAGGTCTTCGGCCATTTTGAGCATCTGTTTTTTAGGCATGGAGGCAGGTCCAGGTGAATGCTGTACTTGTTTCTTTGTCTTTAATGGAGTTTTAGACTTGGTTGTTGTTTTGATGGTAAGCTGTGAAGGTCTGAAAACACCCTCAGCCGATGCCTGCTCAGTGGCTCCGGACCCATCTGAGGGATTAATTTCCATAGGCCCAATACCTTGAGTTTCCAGAGGCCTAGAAATCTCCACGTGGGAGTCAGAGGTGGCCTGTGGCTCTGAGGTAGTGGGTGTCAGGGGCTGCGAATGTGCCTCACTGAGAACCGGCGACTGGCCTAGAAGAGGCTTCATCGTCAGTTTTGGACCTCGGATGCCTGTCCTTATCTTTGTCTTTGCGTTTTTTGTGTATTCCGGTCATCGGTTGTTCCGACGGCATGGTATAATTGAACCTTCGGTCAAAATAATGACGAGCAAAATCAAACAGACGTTTAATAGTGCGCTTGTTAAATCTAGCACAAGACCGACAACTAGAGACGTCGTGGTCTGGGCCTAGGCATGGAATACAGTAAGAATGAAAATCCTTATGAGGTATTTGCTTCCCACAAGAAATGCAATTATTAACTTTTACTGACATCGGTCTGAGGCAAGAAAAAGTTTCCCCAATGGGGTACTTAGCTTTATTGAAGACTTTGGTTCTGAAATTCGAAAATCTCAGGAGTTGGCCGACCGGCACTTGTGAACTGCTTTTGCTTCGGGCACCGCGCGGCAAGAAAGATTGAAGAAAATGGCATCAGTTGCATGTTATATACCCCTGGCGCACTGACGTCAGGGAAGAAGCAACAGCAACCGACGCCGGACCAAGACTTTGGAACTCTGGCCGACTGCGGGACCGCCTGACGGCAGGATAACCCAAGTGTAATGACTGCAGCAGTGAAACACAATGAACATCCCAGATTGATAGCAACCTGACTTTTGACCACCATATTGCTTCCATTGTACGGAAAGCTTTCTACATGGCCCACCGCATAAGTAAGGGTATCTCAACCAGGGACAAGGAGATCATAACATCCTTGTATTCTTCCCTTATAAGGCCCATTATTGAGTACAACGCCCCATTCGGCATGTACCTCACAAATCACATGCAGGAGCTGTAGGGACCACAGAGGTTCCTCACCAGGAGAATTCAGGGCCTCAAAAATCTATCATACACAGATAAGCTAAAAGCCCTATCCCTCTACTCTGTTTCATACAAACTCCTCAGAGGTGACCTCTCTTTGGCATACAAGGTGATCTCGGACCACGCCTTGATGGGACTGCTGCATATCCATAAGTCAAGCTCCACTTGAGTAACCCGTACACGTGGCCTCAACCTGGTCTAATATCAACAGGACTTGTTGGCGGGACAAATTTTGTCCAAAAGACTCCCCCATCTGTGGAATAGACACCCTCTCCATGACAAGCAGAGTACCTCTTTACCCCTTTTGAAGCGCAACTTGGATAACTGGATGGGAAATAGAAAATACATCCCTGGGATTCCACTTGTGTCCCTGCTGGACAGGGGCATCAGGTGCTGATTTGTCTATACATGGGCTAAACTCTTGGCTAGTATTATAAGACCCCCAGGGCCAATAGCCTAGTAACTTCCTATGATCCTAAGAACTTATTGTATATACAAAAAGGCTTCATAGGAAGTTACGAGGCTACTGGCCCAGAGGCCCTTAAAAGCCTAGCCAAGAATTTAGACCATGTTCTGACAAGTCAGCACCCGATGCCCCTATCCAGCAGAGATAGGTGGAATCCCAGGGGTGTATTTTCTGTTCCTCATCCAGTTATCTAGGTTGTGCTTAAAAAGGGTTAATGAGGTACTCTGCTTGACATAGAGGGGGAGTCTATTCCACAGAAGGGAGAGTCTGTGGGACACAAATCTGGCCTGCCAACAAGTACTATTGATATCATAGACCAGGTTGAGGTCGCACGTACAGGTTACTCGAGTGGAGCTTGACTTGTGGATATGCAGCAGTCCCATCAAGCTGGGGTCTGAGATTGTTTTGTATGCTAGACAGAGGTCAACTCTGAGAAGTCTGTATGAAACTGAGTAGATGGACAGGGTTTTTAGCCGATCTGTGTATGGTAGATGTTTGAAGCCCTGGATTCTCCTGGTGAGGAACCTCTGTGGTCTCACCAGCTGCTGCATGCACTTTGTGAGGTACATGCCGAAAGGGGCACTGTACTCAATAATGGGTCTTACAAGGGAATAATACAAATGTTATGGTTCATAGGTCGGTACTAGGCTATCAGCCCAAGGGTCTACGTAAGCCTAGCCAACAAGGTTCCCTGGCTTACGCCACCCAAGAAAGTTATTTTCCTGTGCCACTGTCGAGCAGAGACACAGAAGTGATCCCCGGGGTGCATTTCCCAACCTCATTTGTCCCTGGATGAGGTACAGTTAATAATGAGGTGGTCAAATAGAAAGCGTTCCATACAATGGAGGCAATATGGTGGTCAAAAGTCAGTTTGCTATCAACCTGGGTGCCAAAGTCCCTTATGACTGACTACATGATTAGGACCTTGTTATTAATGTGATAATTTCTGGGGACGTCACTCTGTCCAAAGGGGATGATGATGTATTTTTTGGCATTCAGTCTGAGGCCATGTTTCTAGCACCATTCATTTGTTTGGTCTTCCAAGACCCTCTTGGAATATGTCCACATCACTAGGGGAATTGATGACAGCGCTCAGCTTGCAGTCATCTGCAAACTTAGTCAGCCATAGCTCACTGGTTTTGGTCTGCACCTGAGAAAAGTGTATCCAAAACAGCAAGGTCCCGAAGATCGATCCCTGGGGTACACCACTCATTACGGGTCTCCTGCTTTAGGTATATTCTCCTGTTTTGACCAAAGGTCGGATCAGTGAAGGAGAAACTAACAGAGGGGTGGAAGGGATAGCTCATGGCCCTCAAACAGCAGAAGGTGCAGTGAGGACCACCAACTAAATCTAGGTCCTCAAAATTATCATCCTGTCCATGTCAAGCTCAGACAGGCTCTGTGAAGACCACACAGACCTTAGTGAGAAAGAAGGATTGGAGCCAATGTGTGACTGGCCCCAGAGAGAACCTGCCTTGAGGGATAGGTGACAGAATCCCAACAGGCTCTGACAAAGGAGTTAAATGAGGATTATGAAAGTTTCAGCACCACATGCAATGGTTCTAAACGGTCAGGGATCTCTTCTGAGCATCTTTCTCACCAGTGTGATCATAAGACTTTTCTTTATCTTTCACCTTATCCCTCCCAAAAAAATCTTACTGGATTGAGAGGAGGTCAACTCCCCTTCTGTGGCTGGTAGAAGACTTTTACGTAACAGTTTGGACTTACAGTCAGAGACAATTCTAGCCCTGAAGGCCAAGCAAGAACAATCCTAGTCCAGGTGGGAAGTCCAAAGCAACAGACACACTTGGAAAGCGTGTCTTGAGGAGGAATCTTGTGACTGCAAGTGTACATTTCTTAAAACCTGAGGCCTTGTCAAGCATGTGGGAAGCAAGAGGAAAAAGCACACTAACTGTAAGAAAAAAATTACACAACTAAGATTATATCACAAGAGAAAAAAATCTCTATCAATAAGCTATTACTAGATTACTACTATTACTAGATGGGACATTAAGAGAAATAGTGGAAAAAGATGTTTTTCATACATATATATATATATATATATATATATATATATATATATATGCATGCGTATATTATACACATACATACATGCTTGCGTACATTTATGTATATATATATATATAGGAGGAGGTAAGGCAGAAAAGGGGGAATAGACAGTATTCTCTGAAGGAAGAAGTAGAACTAAACTCAGCAAAGACAGGGTAATATCTTATCAGAAGTGACAGAGTTTGAAGTAAAACAAGAAAATACAAGCACTTATCTAACTAAAATAGAACAATCGAGCACTAAGTCAAGGACCACATCTGAAGCATATGAGCGGAAAATGAGAGCTAGGATATTGTTCTGATAGAGGAGAATTATGGGTAGGGGGGAGCCTGAACTTTGCATCCAAATGTCTAAAAGCTGCTGGTGTTAGATCCACAAGGATCTGATAACCCATCAGTTAAGTATGGAAGGAAGAGACAACACTGGAGTCATCGTTAAAGCAGCTGTTTACCACTCGCCTACTACCAGGCTTTTCAATTACATTCGGTTTACAAAATTGTTATAAAGTGAGATTGTGCTGCTAACAAATGCAAAAAATCACTTGAGATAATGAATGTAGGTTTAAAGTCATTTTTTGCATTATTTAAAAAATGAATACAGAATCAATCTAAAATACATTTCTGTACATAAACCTGTAGCACACAATTCATACAAATAAAACCTTTTTTTATTTTACTTAAAACTTTTCAACAACAAAAAACTCTGACTGATAAATTTAGTGCTTGTAAGAAATTACGGGTTTTTGACACTAGAAAATACAGAACTCTAACTGACAACATACAGTGCCACTGGGACACTAGAAAATGCAGAACGCCAACTGCCACATACACAGCCACCTGCTACTTTCAATACTGCACCATCAGAGCCTTTCCTAATGAAAAGGAAAGTTTTCCAAACCCAGGCTAACTACAGTCTGCTGAATGGACAGGAGGAGGGCATCTGCTTATGTCATTGTTGTCTGCCCTTTCTATCAGAAGTGAGTGAGTGCTGCCATGTTAAATGGCCAGTACTAGTGGGCAGAGGTACCGCAGCAATACAATGCATAATGGGCAGGTTGGAAATGGAGTCCACACCCATGCCATGTTAAATGCAGTCTGTATGAGGTCAGAAAGCAAGATTACAAAGTCTGCTATATGATGGAATAAGCAGATGTCCAGCACAGAAACTCTTCTCTTTGATACCTGGTCCTTAATATGTTTCCAGGTTAAAACTTATCAAAACAAGGATCATCAGGCAAAGGACTATGCTGTGGTTAATCAGCAAAACCTGGAAAGAGTAGGGTGGGGATGCACTGTCAAGGGATAAGGAGAGGACTGACAGAGGATGGCATTAACATAAACATTCATGATGCTTACCTGCATTGTGTTGTACCAATGCATCCTTAACACTGATGGTTTGGTAAGGGTGAGTACTAGAGTTAAGCAGCTGTGAGTACAGTAGCTAAATGTGTGAACGCAACCAACTGTAAAGCAGGGGAGGGGAACCAATTGAATGAAGCACAGACAATAAGCCTGTACAATTAAATAAAAGTATCTGTAACTGAAATGATCGGTTTATT
This sequence comes from Protopterus annectens, assembly GCF_019279795.1. Lineage (NCBI taxonomy): Eukaryota > Metazoa > Chordata > Ceratodontiformes > Protopteridae > Protopterus > Protopterus annectens. Next base: position 10,011,905 of record NC_056732.1, on the reverse strand, counting down.
GGGGACAGAGAAAAAAAACTATACCTTCTCAGGATTTCGCCTGAGAACATGCCTAAGAACCTGACTCAAAATTTAAATTGGCAATAAAATATACTGAGACATTCAAAGGCTATTCAGTTTCAATGTTTAGTGATAAAATCTGTAACCTAGAAAGCAGAATACACTTCCAGGATTTTCTGCTGTTACCACTGTATGTAATAAGTCAGAAAGGAAGCAGAACTTAGATCCAGTTTGGTTATAATTGAATTTCATCTTCTTTCTATGGAACAGACTATATTTAAAAACATAACATTATCCATAGGGTATGCCTTGAAAAACTAACCTCATTAGGATTTCAGTTTTCTAGTGCTCAACCTTAGCAGACAGGACTTCAAAATATAATAATTTAGTTTTGTGAGAAAAAAACAGCCTTTTGCAATCATTCTGAAAAGTCAATCTTTTAAAATGGCACTCAAAGTACAGCTGTATATACATATATACATTATTTTAACAACATAGGTTTCTTTTTTATTAATTTCAGAAAAAGAAACATCAAAAATTGTAAGCATGTTGTACTATGATATTTTTTATATACAAGATGAATGTCTGTGCATAAAATTATTCGTAGGTACATTAAATATTTGGAATTCAGGTACAAGCGATAGTCTCCAGCTGTTGTTCGGCTTCTGCCGCCATAGCTGCAGCCTGTAACTGTTCAGTTTCGTTTTGCATGGCACTAGTTGCAACTTGTTTTCGTTCACTATGCATGTTATTTTCATGCCTTTTTAGATCAGAAGCCTTTGCAAAAGCCTTAGTGCAAGAAGGGCAGACAAAAGGTTTTTCCCCTCTATGTCTTCTTTCGTGATCTTTCAAATGGGATTTGTGTTTGAATGCTTTATCACACATATGGCAGGCAAATGGCCTTTCATTACTATGGACCCTTTCATGCTTTTTCAAGTCAGGTGCTCTAATGAAGGACTTCCCACAAACGTCACAGCTGTAGGGCTTGTAACCTGTATGGATTTTTAGATGTTCTTTCAAGTGAGCCTGAGTAGTGAAGGCTTTAGTGCACATTTCACAAACAAATGGACGATCTGCTGTGTGAAGTTTTTCATGCTTCCTTAATCGTGCTTCATCTGTAAAGGTTTTGCCACATCCATGACAAGCGAATTGGTCTCTATGACCATAAAGCAAATACTCGAACTTCATGTCTGCAGCTGCCGTTGACCAGCCTGGATGTTGCTCGTCCTTAACTTCACTAATGCTGTCATTGAATGTCAAAGGTTGAGGGGTTTGGGATCTGATATCTTTTGGCTCTGTAGTCTCCATCGTTTCCACTTCCTGGCCAAAACAATTTACCTTCCGCACTTCCTCACTTCCAAGTTCTTTCAAAATGGCTTCCTGCACCCTTAGAGTTGGCGATTTGCCTTCATCCTGTGCGGGTGGAGTATCAGCCCCTGTATCATCAGATGGACAGTCATCCTGGTCTCCAATTTCTTCAACTTCATCATCTTGGTTGTCACTTGTGTCGATTAGTGGGCGACTTATCTTAACACTAGTATCAAAAGGAAACTTTGTTTTTTGTTGCACACTTTCCTCAGGAGAGGAAACATCACGCTTCTGAGAGCAAAGTTTGTCCAAAAATCTAATACCAAGTATCTGACCTGAAGACATCATCAAGTTAACATCTTCTTTTTTTACTGAAATTCTTGCAGTGTACATATAGTTCAGCACCTCCTCAAATATGTCAGAACGAAGAAAGTCGATCTCTATAACAGAGGAACTATCAACTTCTAGTTTTTTAAAAAGTTTCTTGAAGTACGTGCTACAGGCAGCCAAAACACAGCGATGTGCTCTAAATTTTACATCTTCTACCACAATGGCAATATCACAAAAGTCTCCATCCAAACGCTGTTCATTCAGTGTCTTCAAAAAGAATGTTTTGTGATCATCATCACTGTACTTTACGGTTTCAGACATGATATCAGAAAACACCTAAGGAAGAAAAGACAGTTATGAAATGTCACACATGACATGATAAACATCTACAATAAATGGTTTCAGACATGATATCAAAAAACACCTATGGGAGAAAAAACACAGTCACACATGACATGATAAATATCTACAATAAAAAAGAAACAAAATGCTTACGTTGACTCCAATGCGTAAATCATAGAATAGTACTTTTAATAAATACAGAACATTATGCAGGGAACTTAACAGTAAATTTTCATTAAAGGCCCTTAAACTGTTTTGAACTGTAACAGTGTAACTCAATAGCAAAATTTTCCAGCAGTCATCCAACTGGAAATGCCAACCACAATGAAATAATTTCCTTGCAATTTTGTCAAATAAAATGAACTCTCTTTATACCACCTCCAGTTCTGTCACTAATGAGCATGACAGAAATGAACTCTGGGAAATAATCAGAAAAGGCAAAATGATCACATGTACCAACTTATCAAAGTTTTCTAAGAAAGGCAAATTTTACCAAAGACAGTTGCAAAGAAGAGTCAGAGAATGTCCTAGTAATCCATGGCAACAGAAAAGAAGATGAACTAAACTGCTGCAAAAGCCTACAGTGAAGATCTACTCAGACAGTGAGCACCCGGGAGTATACAGACTGTGTCGCTAAATATACTTATGCCTAGCAACAGGCAGCTGTATGGCACGTGACAGGCAGACACTGAGCATCCTGTGGTATACAGACTGGATAGCTTCAAATATAGTAATGCCTAGCAACAGCCATTTGCATATCATGTGACAGGCAGCATATCTGTCAAACACTGAGCATCCTGCAGTATACAGACTGGATAGCTTCAAATATGCTAAGGCCTAGCAACAAGCAGCTGTATGTCAAGTGACAGGCAGACAGTGAGAACCCTAGGTATTAGCATATCATGTGACAGGCAGCTGTACCCCATGTGACAAAAGATGCTCCTTCTAGAAGACAAACTGAATAAGCAACTTATGGAGGCTAAAGCACATCAGCGTTTCCAAATAATATTACACGCCCACACAAAGTAAAATTGTGTAAGGAACGTACAGTAACAGTGGACTTTCAGCAGGATCGCTATGGCTGTACTGGCCTTTGGGATCTCCACTGCAAGTGAAGAAGACACATGTCTAGCCTGACCTCCAGCGTTCTGCAGTCTCATCTTGCCTAACTGGGTTGACTAATCCACAGGGATGTTGCCACATTCCTGCTACAAGAAGTCAGCTCTCTCACCATTTTCAGTTTTCTTGTGTCCAGGAACCACAGGCAGGACAGCACTAAACCTGCCTCTGGATAGAACGTATAAGGCTCAGGTGGCCTAAAGCAAGGAACCGGTCTGTTGTATCCCCCGCCAACTGCCAAACTCAAGAGTAGATCAGGTAAACCTAAAAATCAGCTTCCACAGGGAGAGGATGATGAGAGGAAACAAAAAGTTGTAGTAGTGGGGGGGGGGTATAGGTGAGCTGGTACTGATCTTAGCCCTACGGTGCCCAAAAGTGTCAAAACGGGTTGGAGGAAAGGAAAGTGTACTGAATATTTATCCTTCTTGATCATCTGCTATGCCACACTCCAAGCTCCCTACACAATATATGCTCTTTATACTAAGGACAAGCTCCCTGCACTACATATGCTCTTTATACGAAGGACAAGCTCCCTACACTACATATGCTCTTTATACGAAGGACAAGCTCCCTGCACTATATATGCTCTTTATACTAAGGACAAGCTCTCTACACTATATATGCTCTTTATAACAAGGACAAGATCCCTACACTACATATGCTCTTAATACTAAAGACATGCTCCCTACACTACATATGCTCTTTATACGAAGGACACGCTCCCTACACTATATATGCTCTTTATACTAAGGACAGGCTCCCTACACTATATATGCTCTTTATACTAAGGACAAGCTCTCTACACTATATCTGCTCTTTATACTAAGGACAAGCTCCCTACACTATATATGCTCTTTATACTAAGGACGAGCTCCCTTATGCTCTTTATACTAAGGACAAGCTCCCTGCACTATATATGCTCTTTATACTAAGGACAGGCTCTGTACACTGTATATGCTCTTTATACTAAGGACAGGCTCCGTACACTACATATACTCTTTATACTAAGGATGAGCTCCCTGCACTATATATGTTCTTTATACCAAGGACATGCTCCCTACACTATATATGCTCTTTATACTAAGGACAAGCTCCCTACACTACATCTGCTCTTTATACTAAGGACAAGATCGCTACCCTACATATGCTCTTTATACTAAGGTTACCACCTGTCCCACTTTGTGAGGGACAGTCCCTCTTTAGGCAGTTGTGTCCTGCAAAAAAATTTTGAAAATGGCAAATGTCCTGAGATTTTAGGACAAAATTATTTCCTATATTTTATGTAATAGTTGCATAAAACAGTTATTCTGAATATGAAACACCTAAATGTTATAAGAAACAGAATAAGCAACTAAAATGCTACAAGAATAACATTTTACTTGGGCAAAAAAGTGAAGTTCTGCCCTTTGTACCAGCCGTGGGTATGTTTCGGCCTGCAAAATCTGACATTTGTACCACAAATGTCCCACTTTGGACATCTGAAAAGGTGGCAAGTCTACTTTATACTAAGGACAAGATCCCTACACTACATATGCTCTTTATACGAAGGACAAGATCCCTACACTACATATGCTCTTTATACTAAGGACAAGATCCCTACACTACATATGCTCTTTATACTAAGGACAAGATCCCTACACTACATATGCTCTTTATACTAAGGACAAGATCCCTACACTACATATGCTCTTTATACTAAGGACAGGCTCCCTACACTACATCTGCTCTTTATACTAAGGACAGGCTCCCTACACTACATCTGCTCTTTATACTAAGGACAAGATCCCTACACTACATCTGCTCTTTATACTAAGGACAAGATCCCTACACTATATATGCTCTTTATACTAAGGACAAGATCCCTACACTACATATGCTCTTTATACTAAGGACAAGATCCCTACACTACATATGCTCTTTATACTAAGGACAAGCTCCCTACACTATATATGCTCTTTATGCTAAGGACATGCTCCCTACACTATATATGCTCTTTATACTAAGGACATGCTCCTTACACTATATATGCTCTTTATGCTAACGACAAGCTCCCTACACTACATATGCTCTTTATACCAAGGACATGCTCCCTACACTACATATGCTCTTTATACTAAGGACAAGATCCCTACACTGCATATGCTCTTTATACCAAGGACAAGCTCCCTACACTACATATGCTCTTTATACCAAGGACAAGCTCCCTAAACTATATCTGCTCTTTATACTAAGGACATGCTCCCTACACTATATATGCTCTTTATGCTAAGCACATGCTCCCTACACTATATATGCTCTTTATACTAAGGACATGCTCCCTACACTATTTATGCTCTTTATGCTAAGGACAAGCTCCCTACACTACATATGCTCTTTATACTAAGGACAAGCTCCCTACACTATATATGCTCTTTATACTAAGGACGAGCTCCCTACAATATATATGCTCTTTATATTAAGGACAAGCCCCCTACACTACATATGCTCTTTATACCAAAGACAAGCTCCCTACACTACATATGCTCTTTATACTAAGGACATGCTCCCTACACTAACTATGCTCTTTATACTAAGGACAAGATCCCTACCCTACATATGCTCTTTATACTAAGGACAAGCTCCCTACACTATATATACTCTTTATACCACTACATCTGTTCTTTATACTAAGGACATGCTCCCTACACTACATATGCTCTTTATACTAAGGACAGGCTCCCTACACTACATATACTCTTTATACTAAGGACAAGCTCCCTACACTACATATGCTCTTTGTACTAAGGACAAGGTCCCTACACTATATATGCTCTTTATACTAAGGACAAGCTCCCTACACTACATATGCTCTTTATACTAAGGACAAGCTCCCTACACTACATATGCTCTTTGTACTAAGGACAAGGTCCCTACACTATATATGCTCTTTATACTAAGGACAAGCTCCCTACACTACATATGCTCTTTATACTAAGGACAAGCTCCCTACACTACATATGCTCTTTATACCAAGGACAAGCTCCCTACACTACATATGCTCTTTATACTAAGGACAAGCTCCCTACACTACATATGCTCTTTGTACTAAGGACAAGGTCCCTACACTATATATGCTCTTTATACTAAGGACAAGCTCCCTACACTACATATGCTCTTTATACTAAGGACAAGCTCCCTACACTATATATACTCCTTATACTAAGGACAAGCTCCCTACACTACATATGCTCTTTGTACTAAGGACAAGGTCCCTAACACTATATATGCTCTTTATACTAAGGACAAGCTCCCTACACTACATATACTCTTTATACTAAGGACAAGGTCCCTACACTATATATGCTCTTTATAATAAGGATAAGCTCCCTACACTACATATGCTGTTTATACTAAGGAATGCTATAGTAGTAACTTGTTGAATACTTGGAAGTTGACCTGAGGGAAACCGCAGGAGGTCAACAGAATGGCTATGGTGAAGCCTACCTGTCCTAGTACTGTACATTATGTCCAGCCTACGGTATTAAAAAAAGTGTGGACATAATGCCAGCTGGCTGCCTCCAGTATGGACTGTGTCGCTCTCTGCCCTTCCACGGTCTTCCCATGGGCAGAGAAGCAGAAAGTAATGCAGTAGGTCATCCGTTTAGAAATGGTCTGTTTAGTTACTGGACTGCCTTCCTTATCAGCAACAAATGAAACAAAAAGTTGCTCCACTTTCCACAAATCCTTGGTTCTATGGAGATAGTAATCTCAGATGTCTGTGAATACCCATGGACTGCAAGATCCTTACCCCTATATTGCGAATTAGTGAAGAAAAATAGTAACTGAAAGATCTGCTTTAGAGTCAATTCTGTTATGACTATAAAAATAAAATGAGGGCCTGTGTGGTGTAGAAAACCAAAACTAGATTCCCTACATTCATGACCTCAAAGGTCAAATATTCTTCTGGTTGATGTGATGACTACAAATGCATTTTTCCAGGTCAAGTACTTCAAAGGGGCAGCTGGTTAAGTGAGAGAGAATTTTTTTCCAACACAATTTAAGCCTCCTGGTGGAGCCACTGCTCTCCTAGTGGGCCTTAAGTGCAGGACACCTCTGGAAAACTGCTTTACTAGTAGCAGTGAGATTAATGGAGGACCCACAAGAAGTATGTGATGGCAGACAAATGCAGAGTCACTGAGAAGCAGACACACTCAGCTGCAAATAAATTTGGAAGGTATTGTAGAATCAATGGTGCCTGATAAATCCTCTAGCACTAGATGGAGACCTTCCCATTAAACAATGGCCCCATCTGTCTGAGTTAGTAGTGGCTCAGGTGAATGTGAAAGATCCCAAGGCACTTATTGAAAATAGTACAGAAAATTCCCGGGTGCCCTGGCCAAATTTCCTCTGGTCCTATTGTCAGTACAAATATCACCTTAAGTCACCTCTTAAATGAGGTCTAAGTGGGAATAACCTGGATAAGAAAGCATAAATAAATAAATATACATTTATCTAGGTAAGACTTGATAGCACCACAAACCCTAGCTTCCCTCTTCACTTTTACTAAGTTCTCTGAGAATAGGTACCCAGTGGGAGGGGAGGGGGGGTAAGAGAGCCTACTCATCTGGGCTGTCACAGGTTTGGGTAATAAGGACCCCATGTGCACAGTCACAAGATGCACATGCTTAGGAAGACTTACTGGTTCTTTAATGCCTTATGAATCAGCATGGAAAACCAATACTACTTCAGCTAAAAGTGGGCTATCCATAGCATTTTTGGCTTTTCCTTATTTATTCATTCATTTAGAATCACCCTGGGGAACAGGTGGCCCTGAGGCAAAGCACAGAGAAACAAACCTGCCTAATTGAAAAACAAAGCATGCACCGCCCAAGCATCCCTGAAAGGAATTCTCATGCAGGACTTATTCAGCTGTTCATTACTTGAAAATGTGCCCCTATCTAACATCCATTTGTTGAGTGTCTGCAGCTATCCTGAAGAAGCATTCTGCAGGGTATACACAGGACTCAACAGCTGCCTCCCATCCTTGCATGTCCAACGGAGTAGGTAGGAGTGGGTCGTTTTGTGCTTGCTGATGTACTACAGCACAGCTGTTTACTTGTTATTAGGTGCCACCAGGCTGGCTTGAAAACCCCAAAAGCTAGGATTACTGCCATCATCTCCTTGGATGCTGAACGGCCTCCTGGCTTGGTTCTTGTTTTAACTGACTAGGCCCTTGAGAGTGGCTGACTGGACTCTGCAGGGCATTATTTGAGGCATCAGTGTGAAGACCAACATCGCACAAGCTTCTCTGAACAGCAACTAGTGATGCCAGCGCATGATCACTTCCTGTACACAAGTGACCAATGAGACCATTTCCTGCAGGACTTGGTGTGCTACTGTAACTTCCTTCTGTGCAGACTTGTCAGAAAGGCCTTGAGGCTGATAAATGCCATGCATCCTAGTATCCTCAGGTATCCATTTACTGAAGCAGAGTACCTTTTGTTTACCTCTAATAAGAACTGTAGGAGGATGGCCATCATGTCTTATGAAAAAAATTATCTGCTGGCAAGAGTCCTGCACTGCAACAAGAGCGAACTGGGTTTAGCTGGACCAGTAGATTCAAAGAGAACCCAGGGTCTTGCAAAAAATTCAGCCTGTAAGTTGAATCTGTTCTTGAGTCTAAGCCTGTATTAAGGAGTCATCCAAGCAAGGTCATGTATGGATGACCTTAGTTCTGCAATGTGCTATCAGTGAGGTCAGGTATTTTGTGAAGTCAACAAGCACAGCAGCTAATCCAAAGTGCAGGGAAATAAACTGGTTGAGGATTCTCCTGCCTTGAATATGAGAAAGCGCCTACAGTCAATATGTATTAGTATGTGAAAATAGTCTTCCTTCAGTTCCATGATGAATATAACAGAAGAAGCAGGTGGGCAAGCAAGGTAAACATAACTTTGAGATCATTAGAAATTTGTTTAGATGTGACAATCAAATCCGAGCCCCCTCTTTTCCGGCACCAGAAAAACTTCAAGGAAAACTGGCGTTGTCTTCTCCCAGTGGGACCTACTCAAGTGCCTCCTGTTGCAGAAATTCTTCAAGTACGATAGCACAAAAAAAGCTTTGGTCCCTTAGCATAAATAGCATACTCTGGACTTGTGGGACAGACAGAAACTGCAGTTTGCATCCTTGGAAAAAATCTACAGTATCCACTTTACTGTAATTCCATTTTTCAGAGGAAAAGGGCCAGATCTTCCCCCATCCCAAAGGGTGCCTGGGATAAGAGGGGCTTAAGGGCTGTCATGGGTTAAAGAGTATGAAGGACAGGCAGAAGTGAAACAAGACTCACTCTTACTCCCTGTCTGGGTTCTACCCTTTACCCTTACTCCCTGTCTGGGTTCTACCCTTTACCCTTCTGGATTTGCCTTTTCCACTTGGCCTGATTCGCTTTGGTTTGGTGTCGGTAAATGCCACTTCTAGTGGGGTAGCTCCTACAGGACTTTGGGGTGACTGGTGGAAATGAAAATAATACACTCACATAGTGACAGATCTTCATGACACACGACTGTACTAAGTAAACTTACCATAAGAGTAACTGTTCTAATTAATCACTTTCAGTAACCAGAACTATACGAGTCTCATCTCCTTAAGTCCAGATAGCTTCTCAAAACGTAAGGGCACCTCCTGCACCCTCTAACTGTCAGGAGTTCAACAAAAGCACCATATAAAAACAGCTGTAGTGCAAACTACCTCAGAGTGTTGGTGGCTTAGGATGGGAGGCAAGTGCCCCGATAACAATGCTAGGAGACAATTCAATAATAAACTATTTACAAAGGGGTGTATACAACCAGACCCTAGCCACAAACAGAGAAAACAGCCAAAATAAGGGAGCTGAAGGGGGGCAGGCTACTGTAACAGTGATTATTACAATACCTACTGTTATGGTAATTTTGCTTGCATAACTGTACTATGTTTAAAATACAGACGACTGCCGAAGCAGCCAAAGCTACATGGGTAAATTACCATGGCTTAGACAACTACAAAAAGAAGGTGGCCAATAAAACTAAGACACCAGAAGCACCTGGAGAATGGTCCTAATAAAGCCTGTTCTGGATCTTGCAAATTAATCCAGTTTGTAGTGCTTTCTAGAAGTATGTACAGTGGACAAGTTGCTGCCTAGAAGGCCAGTAATGAAGCCTAAGTGCTTGTGGAATGGGCCCCAAGATTGCCTGAGTGTATCTTGTTATACTGAGCACAACAAAAGCCAACAGCATGTGTCAACCACCTAAAAATAGTCTGCTTTGAAACTGGTTGCCTTTTCCACTCACCTTTATAGGAGGCAAATGGTCACCTTTCCTGAAGCCTCAAATTTTCTCTAGGTAATATCTTAGCTGTCTGTGGACATCTAGAGTCTGAATAATCTTTTCTCCTTATTCTTGGGTTCAACTAACGTAAGAGAAAGAACTTGCCTTTTTATTGTTGAATCTTGTGGTGTGGAGATTCTCAAGTGGAAAATCTGAATCTTGTGGTGTGGAGATTACCTTATATTAGTCTTATTCTTGGGTTCAGGAAAGAAGGTAGGGGGATGAACAATCTGATGAAGTAAACTTTGAGAATATTGGTTGATACTTATCCAGGTTCTTGGGTCTCATACTCTCATTTGGTCTCCAGAGTGAACCTTGTGTGGTTTTTTAAACTTTGAGACCTCTTTAGGCATAAAAGAAGGGTTAGTTCTCAAAGAAAACCTGTTCTTGGGAAAAATGAGGAAGGGCCGACTCCCCATCAGTGCTTGTAACCCAGAAACTCTCCTGGCAGATGTCAGAGCAATGAGTAAGAACATTTCCCTGTTCAGAACCCCAATTCAGCTAAATGAGGTGATTCAAATGGAGAAAGAATAAGCTTTCCAAGAACAAAGATTAGAGCCTAAGGAGGAGTCACCTGTCTCTTAGGTGGATGGACATGCAACATCTCTTTCAAAATCTGTTTAGTATGGTTATAAGGGGAGGATCAAAGGGCAGACAAATGCAAAGGGTTTTGGTTTTTTAAAGAGATACCAATCAGAAAATCTTGTTCATCCGCACATACATGATTTCCTAGTAGCAGGTTTCTCAGCTCCTTTAGTACCTGCTTCTCTTCCTCAAAAAAGGGTGCCTAACCAAAATTGCATCATCCAGACAGTTCATTGAAGAGTTTTCAGGTTGGGGTGTATCAAACAACTTGTGTGATTAAATTCAGTCTGTGGGGAAGCCTATGTTAATTGCCCTTAACCAGATTGAAAAGAAAGGAGAACCACTGTTGTGTGGGATAAAAGGTAGTAGCCACCACCACAATTTTTGGAGAGTCCTTCTGGATATTCATAAGAACCTTGGACATTGGTGGACAGGCATACAGGAACCTTCCTGTCCAAGGGAAAGTGAAAGAATCTATCCTCCAGACCTGTCTGCAAGGAGTCTTGGAGCATAATTTCTTTAGTTGTCTATTCCGAAAGGAGGCAAACACATAAACTTGAAGCGTATTCCATAGCTGGATTATTTATTTTTATTTATTTATTTTATTTTACATTTGTTGACCGGGCTAGTCTGGCTGGATATATGTCCATTTTCAGCAGAGGCCCGAGGAGAAAAGCTCCACTATATATACTAGTAAATAAACATAAAAAACAGTACAGTAAGAGACAAATATAAAAATCTAAAAAAAAAAAAAAAAAAAACTATTCCAACGTAGCATAGTGACAGTACAGCAGCAATTTAACAAATACAAAAATAATGTTAGGATCGTTAATCCCATATTCTTTGCAAAAACAGGAATTGTAAATGACAAAAAAATAATAAACAATAGAGTTTATACAATATTTGCAGAATTAACAATTATGATAAACATTTGTGCCAGGAAATAGTTTTAAGAACCAGATTTGCAAAGCAGGAAGCAACATACAGGTTTAAATAATAGATGAGATGACAGGTTGCAGTAATGTATCTAGTGTAAAGAGAAAGTGATATTATAGGAATAGTAATATCCAAGTGGATGCTAGGTGAGCTACAGAGGAGGAGGAGTACTAGTGAGAGAGACAAGTAGAAGAGATGGATGTATAACAACAGGTAATGGAGAGAAACTATAAATAAAGTTGGATGCTGTGGTCAGTCAGGATTTGAGCAAGGGGAAAGCCAGTGTGATTTGAAATAGTTCTTTACTTGTTTCTTGAAGTTGTGATGAGCCTAAAGTAGTCAGTTCCGTGGGAAGTTTATTCCAGTATGAGCCAACAACATTTGTGAACAAGGAATCACCAGATTTGTTGTGAGATTTGAGAGTAACTACTAGCAGTTTGTTAGCTGAGCGGAGGGAAGTAAGATTCCTGTAAGGGGTAACAAGGTTGTTAAGTATGGGTGTATTAGTAGGGTAATGGAGAATTTTATGGGTGGTAACTAATTGATGTAGAAGAATAAGATTTTGAAGTTCAAGCCAGCCAAGTTTTTTGAGGTTAACACAATGATGGGTACGAAATTGGGAACCTGTGGCAAACCTGGCAATGCTGTGGTAGGATGTGGCAAGTTTCTGAAGGTTAGATTTTGATAGGTTGATAAAGGGTGGAGAGGCATATAATAATGTAGAGATGAGATGAGTTTGTGCTAGAGACACCCTGGTAGTTGCTGTAAAAAAAGGGGCTTAAGTCTATAGAGGGCACCATTCTTTTTATTGACAGCTTTGGTTAGGTCAATGTGGGAATCAAAGTTTAGTTGATTATCTATTGTAAAACCTACTCGTTTAGTGGAACAATCAGGTGTAATGACAGTGCCATTGTCAGAGAGAATAGAAAAGGAGAAGGGGGCAGATTTGAGGGTTGGAGAAAAAAGTAATAATTTGTTTTTTTTTTTGGGATTAAGGAGGAGACAGATATGTTGGAACCAGTTTTCTGCTGCTGTAAAGACTTTTTGGGTGGAAGAATGAAGTTCAGCTGGAGATACAGAAGAACAGATGAGTGTTGAATCATCTGCATACTGAATGCATGAGGATGTTGGGAGTGAAGTAGACAGGTTATTTATAAATATGTAGAAGAGAAGAGGACCTAAGATGGATCCTTGGGGGACCCCCGATAATGACTGGGAGTTGAGAGGATAAATGGCTGTCCCAAAGGACTTCTTGTTTCCTGTCTTTCAAATATGAGTTAAACCAGTGCAATGCCAAAGAGTCAAGGGAAAGAGATTTCAAAGTGTCTAGCAGAAGGTGATGGTTCACCATATCAAAGGCTTTAGAGAGGTTGAGAAATAAAGCAGAGGAGAATAGGTTGTTATTGTTATTTTTGTTGATAGAGTCTGTAAAGGAGAGAAGAGCAGTGGAAGTGCTATGGAAAGGTCTAAAACCATGTTGGGAGTCTGCCAGTAGGTTATTATGTAGAAGATGATTTAATAGTTGATGGTGTATACAACGTTCCATAATTTTAGATAGTGGTGACAGTAAGGCTATAGGACGGAAATTAGAAAGTTCATTAGTGTTTCCTCCGTTATGCAGTGGAATGATATGGGAGACTTTCCAGGGGGAAGGAATAGTAGATTCGGGTATTGTGGAGAGTGGGTATGCTAGTACTTCTGCTGCTAGCTGTAGATATTCAGCTGGTAGTTGGGTCGGATGAAGGAGTACATAGTTTAAGTTTTGAAAGTAGCTTACGAATACAGGTTGTGGAGACTGTACTAAATTTTAGAGTGGGGGGGTGTTGTTATGAGGAGAGGTACTTTGAAGGGATGTGGGGGGAACCATGGTCCTGGCTAGAGAGGTGACTGTTTCAGAAAAGAAGCTGTTGAATGTATTGGCTATTATGTTAGGTGGGGTCTGAGCTAAGTTAGCTGGAGTAGGTGTTTTGGAATTCCCTGGATGGAGCAGTTTATTGATTCCTGACCAGAATTTGTTTGGGTTATGATTTTGATTTTCTTGACATTGGAGGTAAAAAAAATTTTTATCAAGAAGGGTGAGTTTTTTTGTAGTATTTCTAAGGTGTTTGAAGTTTTGATGGTCAGTTGGGTTTTTAGTAGTTCTCCATTTTGTCCATAGTTTGTTCCTTAATAGCATTGTTTGCTTGGTTTCTTTAGAAAGCCAAGGAGCAGCTTTGGATCCTATTCTAATTAAGCGAGAGGGGGCGTAAAGCTCAAGAATTTGGAGGAATGTGTTGTTGAAAAGGGTAACTGCCTCATCAAGTGGGAGATGTTTTAGAGCTGACCAGTTACATCCTTTGAGTTCATCAAGGAAGTTTTGAAGGATGAAGTTTTTTTTGTTACGCATAGTACGATAGCTAGCCTGTTTGTGATTATTATTTTTTTGTTTAGTGATATAGGTGAGAAGATGGTCACTGATATTGTCAGGGAGTATTCCAGTTTTATATGAGAGGGGATTGTTGTTGACCAATATCCAGTCCAAGATGGTTTGTTTATTGGTGGATTTGTGAATCCTAGTTGGGGAGTTTATGGTTTGTTGAAAAGTAAAGAGGTTTAGTTGATAGTTGGGTTTGGGGGATATGCAGGAGTTCCAATCAATATTGAAGTCCCCTAGGATTATTGGAAGATCTCAGGATGAAGTTTCCATTCACGGGTGTCTGTCTCGATCCTCCTGATCTGGTCTGCAATTAAGGTTTGCTCCGATGGAATGGTTAAAGGCTGAAGCATCAAGCTGAGCTGAGTTGATATCGCCCAGGCTGTGACAGCAAGTCTGCAAAGAGAGCAACATCTGCTAATGCCTTGTTAGTCTATGTACTACATTACAGTGGTGTCTGTGTAAACTTGCAGAGATCCTGGGGAGTACAGATGGTTTAAGGATTTAAAAGCAGTGATCACTGGTTCATAGGTGAATACTACACCAACATCTCTCTGACATTCTGTCTGTCTTGAGGATGCCACAGAACATGCACTTTTATCCCTTTTGAAACTGTCCCCCATTCCAGGTCTGGTGCACCTGTAATGACAGACTGTAGGAGGGAGGTCAGAAGGGAGAACAGGAGACCCGAATTGTAAGAAATCTGGTCTAATCAACACAGTCTCTTCTTTATAAATTCCACAGCACTGGGATTTGAAATGACAGAGTGTAGATGTTTCATCCACACTGATGTGAGGTACCACATGTGGAGACTGGCTAGGGAGAAGCATGAGACTTATCACTGCTTTTACAGATACGTGGTTTTCATAGAAGAAACTCTTGAAGAACAGCTAAGACTTCACTATTTTGCCTGGAGGAAGAAAGATTCTGACCCTAGCAGACATCTCAGGAATACCTCTGAGGAAGGATGACAGATGTCTTCTGATAGTTGACTTGAAAATGTAAACTGCAAAAAAGATTCTGAACATTTGCTGATGACTCTTGACAGCTAGCAAAAGAGTCTGCAAAGATAAGGTAATCTTCCATGTATGGAAAAATGTGAAGGCCTTGAAGTCTGCAATAAGCAATGACAAGGGTGAGACACTTTGCAGATATTCTGCACAGTGGAAAGTCCAAAGGGTAAGAGATAACAGATAATGTGACTCAAGCAAAGCAGATCACAAGAAATGCCTAAACTGTTTCTAATGGGAATGTGATGACAGGTGTACTAGAGGAGGAGTCAGACGTACAAGGGACTGAAGGGATAACAAACATTCTGAGCTCTGGAATTCAGACAAAAAGATTCAGAAAGGAACGATCCAGTATATGCCTCCATAGTAGATATAAACAAGCAAAATCTAAGGGCAATGTTACTCAATGCTAGAAGTTTAAACCTCAAAATTAACTCATTCGAGGCACTCCTTAAGATGGAGAACATCGACATTTATGCAGTAACAGAGACCTGGTTTAAGGCTTCCGAGAACACCCCTGCATTACCATGCTACCATTCTTATCACACCTTTCGGCCCCCTAACCTGGACTGAAACACTAAAGGAGGCGGCGTGTCCATATTCATAAAGGATATCCACACCTCCAGGCTAGTTGCTCAACATAATGCATCCGAAATTATCCAAGTACAATTAACAGTGGGCAAGACTACAATTCAGGTTCTAGCTTGTTACAGATCCCCCTCCATGCCCCAGGACTCTCACTCCATGTTTCTCGATATACTGGATAATATTAAGGTACAGCCCAATATCCTAATATTGGGAGATTTCAACTACCCTACCATCAACTGGGAAAACTACTAATGTACTAACTCATTTGCTCAACGTTTTCTGGAATTCATCAATTCCAATGCCCTGGATCAGCTTGTCCATACCCCACCAGGTTCAGCAACATCCTGGACCTGGTCATTACCAATATGGGTAACAGATGCTCCATGCCAGAGGTCAACTCCTCGCTGGTCAGATCCGACCACAAGCTAATCACCCTAGACATCCATATCCCGCCCCACCCCCCATTAAGGAAACCACCATATAAAAACTTCTCCAAAGCCAACTTCATGCTTCCTAAGACAGAATTAGATAACTTCACGACACCCACACAGATGGAAAATAGGGGCACGACTGCTGAATCATATACAAATGTACTGTATAAGCACATATACTAGTGTATGGACCGTGCCATCCCCAACACAACCAAGACACTATCCTCCAAAAAAAGGAAGCCAATCTGGTGGTCCCCTGCCATAAACAAACTTTACAACAGAAGAAACTGTTGTAAAAAAGAGTAAAATCCCAAGATTGCAGGAACTCCCTGGTCAGCCTCAGTTAGAAGCTGCGATCCCTCATAAACTCCTCCACAGCTAGTTACGAAAATAAAAAAAGGCCACTGATTCTAAAGACAACCACAAAGCATTCTACACAGCTATGTCAAGAATCTCAATGGCGACACTCAGATCTGCTCTGAGCTACAGCATAATGGCACTAGATATACAGAACCAACTGACATTGCCAACATCCTGGCAGACAGGTTCAGTGCAAACTTTACCCCACCCCCCAAAGGGCGCATCTCCATACTGGAAGATTGCAAAGCCCCTGTAATCACAGATGCACAAGACCGCACTCTCCAAAGCCAAGAACACAGCATCCATGGGACCAAGCAACATCCCAGGCTGTGCTCTGCACGAACTGGCACCCCACCTAAGTACCATGTTCAACCATAGCCTCACTTCAGCCTTTGTGCCTACGGAATGGCGCACATCGACAGTTATCCCATTTCACAAAGGGGGTGCCACCACTGACCCTGGGAACAACCGCCCCATTAGCCTGATGATCCTGGTCTGCAAGGCCATGGAACGCATCATCCTGGAGATTATAAACAAAGACATAGATAACCTCCAAACTCTGGAGCCTACTCAGTTTGGGTTTGTAAAAGGTAGATTATGCCTCCTAAACCTGAGTGACTTCTTTGAAGCAGTCACCAGAGCCTTGGACGAGGGTAAGGTGGTGCACACAGCCTATCTTGACCTCACCAAGGCTTTCAACACCATCCCCCACTCTGGTATTATAGATAAACTCACTGGACTGGGCATAAATCTCTGTCACAAGATGGGTGGCCAACTGGCTCACTGAGAGAACCCACACAGTGTAAGTAGCCAACTTCAAATCCGACT